>NC_061798.1:52893591-52898591 GCF_021462225.1 Girardinichthys multiradiatus | reverse complement strand
TTCCAAAACTTCAGTGTTGTGCTCAAAGTTTCCCTTATTTCGCAAATAATCCAACTGGAGTCGTCTTTGTTTTGAGTTTTTTGGCAAACTGTAGGCTTTTGCAACCTCTATTTTATCCATGTGTCTGCGCAATAGATGTCTTGACATTTTTTGAACAAATACTCCACAATACACACAGTGGTGTTTCTTATTATAGGTCCTGGATCCATCTTCCTTCTTCAAAACAGGAGCAACATAAACAGATTCTTCCTCCAGGGGGGCCCTTTCATCTTTATATGTAGTGGCTCTGGAATCATGACTTTCAAAGTTTCTAGTCTGACTGGACTCACTCTTACTCTGCCTGCAAAACTTGCTTCTATTTTGACTAAATGACATAGTTTTATCCTTCGGACCTTTTTCCAGACTTAATTCCACACTGGCTTCACTGTCTGTGCTTTCTCCAGTGGTTTCTGGAATATATTCATCTTCACTGTCTTCACTTGCCTCATCTAACCCTGCAAAGCTCCTCTGAATCATTTAGAGAAAGAGGAGAAGGAAGAAGTTAGTATTTCTTCCTCTATTAGAATTAATTAAAAAGAAAATCAGGCCTTGATTTAAAATCCACCTTGAAAACACAGATGTTAACTCTACAGATACATCTCAAAAAACAAGAAAATTGCATTGAAGTGAAATATACTGCTCAAAAAAAATAAAGGGAACACTCAACTAACATCCTATATCTGAATGAATGAAATATTCTCATTTAATACTTTGTTCTGTAGAAAGTTGAATGTGCTGACAACAAAATCACACAAAAATCTTCAGTGGAAATCAAATTTATTAATCAATGGAGGCCTGGATTTGGAGTCACACACAAAATTAAAGTGGAAAAACACACTACAGGCTGATCCAACTTTGATGTAGTGTCTGTAAAACAAGTCAAACTGAGGCTCAGTATTGTGTGTGACCTCCACGTGCCTGTATGACCTCCCTACAACGCCTGGGCATGCTCCTGATGAGACGGTGGATGGTCTCCTGAGGGATCTCCTCCCTGACCTGGACTAAAGCATCCACCAACTCCTGGACAGTCTGTGGTGCAACTTGACGTTGGTGGATGGAGCGAGACATGATGTCCCAGATGTGCTCAATCGAATTCAGGTCTGGGGAACTGGCGGGCCAGTCCATAGCTTCAATGTCTTCATCTTGCAGGAACTGCTGACACACTCCAGCCACATGAGGTCTTGCATTGTCCTGCATTAGGAGGAACCCAGGGCCAACCGCACCAGCATATGGTCTCGCAAGGGGTTTGAGGATCTCATCTCGGTACCTAAAGGCAATCAGGCTACCTCTGGCGAGCCCATGGAGGGCCATGCCCCCCTCCAAAGAAATCCCACCCCACACCATTACTGACTCACTGCCAAACCGGTCATGCTGAAGGATGTTGCAGGCAGCAGATCTCTCTCCACGGTGTCTCCAGACTCTGTCACGTCTGTCACATGTGCTCAGTGTCAACCTGCTTTCATCTGTGAAGACCACAGGGCACCAGTGGCGAATTTGCCAATCCTGGTGTTCTCTGACAAATGCCAAGCGTCCTGCACGGTGTTGGGCTGTGAGCACAACCCTCATTTGTGGACGTCGGGCCCTCATACCATCTTCATGGAGTCAGTTTCTAACCGTTTGTGCAGACACATGCACATTTGTGGCCTGCTGGAGGTCATTTTGCAGGGCTCTGGCAGTGCTCCTCCTGTTCCTCCTCTTGCACAAAGGTGGAGGTAGCGGTCCTGCTGCTGGGTTGTTGCCCTCCTACGGCCTCCTCCACGTCTCCTGGTGTACTGCCCTGTCTCCTGGTAGCGCCTCCAGGCTCTGGACACTACGCTGACAGACACAGCAAACCTTCTTGCCACAGCTGGCATTGATGTGCCATCCTGGATGAGCTGCACTACCTGAGCCACTTGTGTGGGTTGTAGAGTCCGTCTCATGCTACCACGAGTGTGAAAGCACCACCAACATTCAAAAGTGACCAAAACATCAGCCTGAAAGCAAAGGTACTGAGAAGTGGCCTGTGGTCCCACCTGCAGAACCACTCCTTTATTGAGTGTGTCTTGCTAATCGCCAAAGATTTCCCCCTGTTGTCTTTTCCATTTGCACAACAGCACAACAACATCAGTGTTGCTTCCTAGGTGGACAGTATGATTTTACATATGTTTGATTCATTTGGAGTTATATTGTGTTGTTTAAGTGTTCCCTTTATTTGTTTGAGCAGTGTATTTTTTGCCAGTCATCTCAGAAAATGGAACTCATATCTCATATAGAATTATCACAGAGTGATATATTCCACGTCCTTGTTTCCCATAATTTTGATGATTATGGCTTACTAGTAAACCCCAAATTCAGAATACTGTGAGGAAGTTAATTATTGGAAACTCATTGTTTCACACCTTAATCAGCTAATTAATTCCAAACCTCTACAAAGGTGTTCTGATCCTTCAAACCGTCTTTCACTCTGGGTCAGTAGAGATACAATCACGGGGAAGACTGCTAACTTCACAGATGGCCAGAAGACAGTCATCTACACCCTTTACAAGGAGGGGAAGCCACAAAAGTTCATTGCTAAAAAGCAATTTGTGCACAGAGTTCTGGATCAAAGCACAGTAACAGAAAATTGAGTGTGAAAAAAGAAGTTTGGTAAAAGATGCAAAAACAACAGCGAGAACAGCAGCCTTGAGGGGGTTGTCAAGGTTGACAATGAGTGGGCTGAGGCTGGAGCATCAAGAGCCAGCACACAAATGAATACTAGACATGGGCTATAAACGTCGCATTCCTGGTGTCAAGCCACTCCAGAACCAGAGACAACATCCAAATCATCTCACCTAGGCACAGGAACTCGACTGTTGCTCAATGGTCCAGAGTCCTGTTTTCAGCTGAAAGTAAATTCTGCATTTCATTTGGAAATCAAGGTTGCAGACACTGGAGGAAGAATGAAGAGGCACATAATCCAAGTTGTTTTAAGTCCAATGTGAAGTTTCCATAGTCAGTGATGGTTTGGGGTGCCATGTTATCTGCTGGTTCTGGTCCACTGGGTCTGAAGTTCATAGCCAATGCAGCCATCTAGCAGGGAGTTCTAGAGTTTGTTCTCTGACAAAGTTCTCTCTGCTGACAAGCTGTATGGAGATGCTGGGTTTGTTTTCCAGGAGGACTTGGCACCTGCCCACACTGCCAAAAGTACCAGAACCTAGTCCAATGACTATGGTATTCCTGTTCTTGATTGGCCAGCAAACTCCCCTGACCTTTAACCCCATAGAAAATCTATGGGATGTTGTCAAGCGCAAGATGAGAGACATCAGACCTAAAAAGGCAGATGACCTAAAGGCAACTATCAAAGCAATCTGGGCTTCCATTACAGCTATGCAAAACCACAGGCTGATGGACTCTATGTCACGGTGCATTGATGCAATCATTCATGCAAGAGGAGCCCAACCAGATTCTTAGTGCATGAAAATGGACATACTGTTGAGAAACTTGACAGTAGAGCTTAAAACATCCTTTTTGGTTGGTCTAATGTGATATTCTAATATTCTGAGACACAAAATTCTGAGCTCTCTTTACCTGAAAGCCATAATTGTCTAAATTACAAGAAATAAAAGCTTGAAATATTCTACTCAATGTGCAATAAATCTATAAAACAATTGTTTCACTTTTTGAAATGACTGGCAAGAAATGTTGCACTTTTGAGCAATATTCTAATTTTTATAAATGCACCTGTATGAGAGTGCTTGGTCAAGTTTAATATACTCATGTTTTGAGTAAATTTAGATCCAAACAGATAAAGTAAAATGCAATGTTAAGGAAAATATCAAATTTTAAGAAAATAAAAGACATATATGCAAAAATTTGGGCAATTTAAAAAAAAAAGTTGTCAACTGAACAAGATGAACAAGCAACAAGAACAAGAAAATTAGTAAAACATGCTATAGCAATGAACGCCTTTCATTTTAAGCAATCATATCAAAAGTCTACTCTGGTATTACTCTTTAAATGACATTAATTCATGAGGCTTACAGAGAAGTAAGTTCCTCTTATAGGCCTTTGTGAATCCATTGCGAATGAGGTTGAAGGGCCTTCCATACAGTCATTACTTGAATTGTAGATAGCATCAGAAAAACTTGGAACTTTATTCATCTGTTAAAAGATTATATCAAGCTATAATTATTCAATTCCTGTGATTGTATGTGGATTTCTAATCAGGTCCTATAAAAGCATCTTTATGGATGTAGTGGAGCATCCTTCAGCCTGACAGTTTAGCTGTTGACTATGTGCAGAATTATAGCTGTAATATAATGTGCTTCTATAATGTCAGGTACTACAACTATGATCTAGAAATATAACAAAAGCTTAGATCCACACGGGAGGGCCCCACAAGGAGGCACATTTCAGAAATCCATTACTTTTATGCGTGTGTAAGTGACTGGCCTGGTTGGACCCCACATGGAAGCACATTTCAACAATCCATCTGAAGGTGTGTATGCCACTGGCTTGTTTGGGCTCCATGAGGAGAACCATTAAAAACATGTGATCAGATGACTGGCTGAATGCTGTTTATGGTACCTTCTGACTAAAAAATAGCTTCCCAACACAAGCTAAACTAACAAGCATGTAAACTAAGGGAATGAGAGCAGGTCTCCAAAGTTTATTTCTCACAACAAAGTCTAACTGAATGTTACCTGTAGGCTGGCATCCTGTGTGATGCTGTCATCAGGGAAAGAGTCCCACGAGTTTCTGGCTGGCTCAGCTACAGCAGTAGATGACTGCGAGCCTGTCACCTGGAATTAAAACCACAAATAACTTACTAACATCATACAGATAACATAAATGACAGACTCAAGACCTGTAAAGATAGTCCCCAAAACCAAAAGAGCACTTCTAACTACAAGTGTTCCAGTCAGTTCTGGATTTCTAATCAGGTCCTATAAAAGCATCTTTATGGATGTAGTGGAGCATCCTTCAGCCTGACAGTTTAGCTG
>NC_061798.1:52721091-52886091 GCF_021462225.1 Girardinichthys multiradiatus | reverse complement strand
CCCTGTTGGCTGACGTGTGTGTGTGTGTGTGTGTGTGTGTGTGTGTGTGTGGGGGGGGGGGGGGGAGCAGGTGGACCTGTCCATGGACGATATCGAGACCATCCTGAACACGCTGATCTATGACGGGAAGGTGGAGATGACGGTAATCGCAGCAAAGGAGGGGACAGTGGGAAGCGTGGATGGACAGATGAAGCTTTACCGGGGGGTCAACGCTATCCTGCAGCCCACTGGCCTTGTCAAGACGCCCTGTGGACTTTGCCCGGTAACCACTCCCACTCTGACACACCTGTAGCTCCTCCTCAGCCTCACCTGAGCTTACGCCTCGCCTCCTCTTTGCAGGTGTTCCACGACTGCCACGAAGGAGGAGAGATCTCCCCATCCAGCTGCGTCTACATGAGCGAGTGGCTGGACTTCTGATGAAGGCTGGAGGCGGGACCAGAGAGGGAGGGGCCATGGCTCGACTTGTGAAGACTGGTGGAGGGAGGGGTCACGCTGGTTGAGCCAGCTCTCCAGACTTTAGCATGGACCACTGCTGGGATGAGCGTGATCTGCAGAGTTCCATCAGTTCTCAGGTTCCTGTGATAAAACACGGAGCAGAGTTCCTGATTCTGAGCTGCAGGAACAAACTGAACATCTGAGATCAGCAGGAGCGTTTCCCTGATGGGCCATCTTCAGACTGAACCATGGATCGATGTGTTTGTTCCAATCAGCTCCCAGTTTTCCATCAGAGCTCGTTCCGGAGCTCCATCAGGCTGTAATGGACTGTCTGCTGATGGTCAGCATGGATCTTCTTACACAACATCATGTTTCATCGACCTGACAGGAAGTCTCTCATCATTAATGAAGAAAAGCAAAGACAGAGGACGTTTCAGTACATGTTATGAAGGAATTGGACACAGAGGAACCAATTTAAACCGGGTCTTCAGGCCCAGTTTGTTCCTATTTGTTGGGTGGGATCCATGGAAAATCCCACAGAATGGAGACAAGGAACCAGAATTTTAGGTTCTGTGCTGCTGGTGTTTTAGTTTGTCAAACCTGCAGAGGTGTCTGGGGTTGGGGTTTACCAGCTGCACAGTTTGGTTCTGTTCTGATGACTGAAATCATTCAGGTGGTCCAGTTTGATTAGAACGGATGTTTTACTGACTGAAGGTAACATTAAAACATGATTTAAACTAAACTCACTGAATAATGTTTTGTTTCTGTAAAATGTTTCTCCTGAAGATAGACTGTGACCCCCCTCTTCAGCGCCTCCTGCAGGACAGTGGTGGAATCTTCAGATAAACACAAAGTCCTGCCTGAAGAATTAACCTGAGAGTGGTTGGGTGTGTGGTCCATTTACAGCTGGGACCAAACCAGCATAAACTATGGGCCAAAACCACTTCCAAACTGGATTAAAGCAGGAAGACCAGGGGAACACTGACATGACATTAAGATAGAAGATGCAACTGGAGCAAAACCAGAACCAAATCTGGATTGAAATCAGATTTAGGAAGGGAACTGGATCAAATTAAACGGAAGTAAAAATCTGAATTACATCGAAATAAAGAGAAAAACCAAAGATGTACAAAATATCAAAGTGTCTCCAAAACAACCAGCCTGCTTTTCACTGGGCCAGAGTCCCTCTGAGGACAACATCTGCACACACTCACCTCCTGAGGAGAAATCAGAGACCAGATCATCTAAGATGAACGGTCCTGGTCTTTGAGAGGAAGCTGGAGTACCCAGAGAGAATCTACCCATCCACATGGAGAATATGCAAACTAGAAGCACAACGGCCCCAGGCTGGGATTTAAACCCAGGACCTTCCTGGTGCAAGGCAGTAGTGCTAACCATTTAAATAACATCCCAGTGATAGAGGGCAGTTTGTTATATTTGTGTTCATATTTTAGCTGCTGGATGTTCTCATTATTTGCTAAAGTATCTGTACTTCTACATGTACATGAACTTTGATGACCTTCTACTTTTAGCAGTTAGTGCCAAATCTCAGTTGGATGGACTCACCTTCCTGTAGGGTTACACCTGATATAGATCTAGATGACCTAGAGTTCAAGGAGAAACCATCATGATAATGAAAAAGTTAACGTGTGGAAACATCTTGTCACGTTTACCTGATTTAATCTTTTCCTGTTTAAATCTCGGATCAGGTGTGGAATAAAACCAGAATTTTGAGCCAGGATTTGTTTGTTCTGGTTCAATTTTTAGCTACCTGAAATTTGAGAAGAACTGAATACAGTGTTCAGAACTGGCCCTGAACTGGTTCCTACTTGTTAAACTGGGATGATTCCAGATCTTCTTTAAACATCCTGGGATCTAACCCAACTAACAGATTCTGGTCAGATGACCTCAGTCATTTATAGTTAGCAGCAGGGATGATTCCAGAAAGTTTCCAACAGATGGGGCCCACCTAGTCTTAGAGGGGCCGGTTCTCCTCTGCTGTTTAGGTAGGTCCGGTTCGCTGTGAAGGTGGAAAAACATATTCCCGAATAAACGGTTATATTAAAAGTGTGTGGCCTGAGCTCTCATGACATAATTATCAACATAATCAGGATGTCCATCAGCCCCGGACCCCACCCTCCCTGATGGTGCCACTGGTTTTCTGACGGTTTTCCAGTGAAATTCCAGTCGGATCTTTTGGGATTTAAAATGCTTCCAGTTGTTTTTGACTCCGAATGAAACAGACTTTAGTTCTGTTCAGGTTCGGGCTGATGGAGGGGGAGGAGGGTCAGTGCGGATCTTTTCCCGTCATTCCCTGCAGCAGGAGCCCCTCCCTCCCTGCTCCTCCTCCGGTTCTCCTCCTCCGGTTCTGTCCGCTCTGCAGACTCTTCGCTCCGCAACGGAAGTTTGGGTCCTCGCTGTGGACCTCTGAGCAGGTAAGCGGTGTTCTGTTCTGGATCGGTTCGGTTTGGTTATGTTGGGTTTTTGTAGCCGCTGTGATTGGAGCTCCGGGAGGGGGACCTGGGTTCTGATCCTCCGCTAACTTCGCTTTATGTCGGTTAGTCTGGGCTCAGTCTGACAGATTGGTTTCCGGAACCGAACCTAAATAACATCACAGAACCTCCTCAGAACCCTGGTCCTTTCTCCGGGCACAGCCGCGCTCTGTAGCCGGGCCGCGGCGGCTCTCAGCCCGCCTCCTGCCCCGCAGCAGCCGGAGGATGGAGGATAATAACGGTGCGCCATGCGCGCACAGGCGTGGCCGCACAGCAGCAGGAGGAGCAGGAGGTTCCGACCCGGACAATAACAACCGCTGCGGCCGTCTTTCTGCGTACCTTCACGGTGTTGTTTCAACGGATGCTCGGGCGGCTTGTGTCCGGCCTCCTGCCTCTCACCCCCGGATGTCTGTGGCTCCACAGGCCGCTCCGCAGCCCTGCTCAGTCCGCGAAAAATGCTAGACAACAGCGGCCTCCATCTCCGGGTTCTGCTGGAGGAACGTTCCTCTCGGAGAACCAAATCCAATTAAACCAGAACCCTGCTGTGGGTGTTGAAACTGCAGAATCAGTCCAGAAAGCTACAGAACCAGGTTTTAATCGTCTTCGGGCCAAGGTTCTCTGATCTTCCTTATGATGGTTACAATCTGCTCCAACACACCCATAGGTTCCAGTTTGGTTCCTTTAGTTCTTCCACTTCCCTCCATTAAATCTCCTGAGATAATCTGGAATGACGCTGTAACTTTCCTCTGATCCAGGATTTTCCATGTTGTCGCTGAATGTTCTTGTAATTCTGACCGTTTGTTTTTTTGTGGAACGTTAAGATGAAAGAATCTGTCAGAACAGGAACGTTACCGACTGTTTCAGTTTCTGGTTGCAGGAATGTTCAGGGATGATGCTCGGTTCTTTTCATTCCGATGCCCTGTTTGGTCTGCAGATGGTTCCGTTTCTGCATACTGAACCATCTGCAGACAGAACCTCTCTAGAAGATATGGAGACAATGTCTTCAACATTCTAGAGAATTAACCCCCATTCCCTTCTTTTAATATATAAGAACAAATGGTTCTGGGAATATCCTGGAAAGGTTTTCATTAGACCCAAAACATGAAGCCGGAGCAGCTGTTGCTTCTGTCTTCTGTCAGAGTCGTCTGATCATCCTCGCGTTGCAGGTTCTGTCCTGAACTCTCTCAGAACGTTCTCTAATTGTTCTCCATTGACTCAAACATACAGGAACATCTGTAGGGAACAGTTAGAAAGTCTGCTGCTCTGAAAAGGTTCCTCTCATGTTAAAAGAACATCCTCCACAATGACGGAAAAGAAAGAAAATCTGGATTCAAACTAACATTTTGATGGTGATCCAATCTGATCTGATTTAATATTCCCATTTTGTTGGAATCTGACCAGAATAGGGAAAAATGAAGGAACGTGGAGTAAAAACAGATGATCGGTGGAACTGTAGTGCCACCAGTTTATCTCTGGGGAACTTCCTGTTTGGTCTTCCTGTTGGTGTTTGTGGAACCAGAAGTGACCATTTTTGGATGAGACTGGGCGGAGCTTGAGTGGATCGAGGTTCTGAATCAGTTTGTTTTTGCTCGCAGTTCAGTGTTTTTCTAAAATTTGGAGATAAATTGCCACAAAAATGTTCAGATCTAATCTATTAAAACTTTTTTATTTTGATTCTGATCCAGTTTGGTCTGTGTCCTCTGATCAGGCCAGAATAAGTGTTATGGACCTCCTGCTGCTACAAGTCATTCATTAGAGATAAAACCAGATGTCCTTACAGCTGACTGAGCTGATTATAGAAAAGGTTGCGAAACAGAGCAACGCCCTGACCGGTTTGAAGGGACTCAGTCGGTATGAAAAATGGTTCTGTTCCATTCCTGAAACAGAACAAAGGGACCAAATGAACAGCATCCGAAGAAAAAGACGTTGAAATCCAACAGCACCATAAATATGAGTTTTGTTAGAAAACTTGAAGTAAAACATATGTTGAGCCCCCCCTGGTGGCAGCTGCTGGTTCTGCATCTCGTCCGTCTCAGACAGAAGGACTCTTCCTCTGGTCTCTTTGCTGCTTTAGGATTCGCTTTTCCAGATTAATCCAATGGGAAAATTATCCTTACATCTTCAGGATTAATAATATTGCATGTTGTTTATCTAAACTGGATTTTCATGAAAACATGGAGTCTTCAGGGATACCTTCTTGGGCAGCGGTTGGACTTGTTTTTCTGGCTTGTTCTCGTTAAGGAACATGTTCTCAAAGGAGGAGCTCAGGCTGACGTTTTTCATTAGAAACAGTGTTTTTTTATTCCAGAACCAGTGTCTCTGCTGTTTGTTTGCAGCAGGAAGTTCAGCTGATCCTCTGTCTGTTCCTTCGCCGCTGTCTGCTCTGACCTCACAACTGATGATGGGTGGGGTCGGCTCTCCAGGAAATGACTGTTTATGTGTTGAGTAAATCCAATATATCCACCCTGGGTGGAGCTCAGAGTGAGCTCATTCTTCTGCATCTGCAGCAGCAACACTGAAGCCGCTGCTTTCTGAAGGTCCATTTCAGCCTTTTTGTTCCTAACAGAAGCTCAGATTAAACTGGATCATCTGGGCCAGTGTTTCCCACTCTCATCTCACTGCAGTTTTTCACTTAAAATTTCCTCCTCCTCCGTAGTGGCTGTAAAGCAGCGTTGGGCTGCTTTTTACTGGTTATATAGCAATGACCTTAGAGAAGCAATTGTTGCTGCCCTTCAACCTGGGAGGGGTTAGAAGGTCATCTCCAAACCATCTAAAGTCCATAATCCTACAGAGAGGAAGATTATTCCGAGATGGGAAAACATATCAGACAGCTGCCAATCTTCCCAGGAGTGGACGTCCAGCAGATTCAGCCCAAGGTCAGAGCGTGAAGCTCAGAGAAATGACCAAAAACCCAAGACTCCCATCTCAGTCTCTACAGGCCTCAGTTAGCAGGTTAAAGGTCACTAAACCAGTATGGCTGCTTGGCAGGGTTGAAGATGAAAGTCTCTTCTCTCTAAAAACAAGGTGGCAGCAGGACTTAGGCTAGCAAAGCTCCATATTATATGAATGAAAGAGAAGACTTCTGGGATAATGTCCTCTGGACAGATGAGACCAATGTGGAGATGTTGGACCATAATGGACAGAACCATGATGGGTAAAACAAAACACAGCAGATCAACACAGACACCTTATACCAACTGTCAGGCACAGCGGTGGAGAGTGATGATCTGAGCTTATTTTGAGCACCTTGCAGTCATTTAGAGAATCGTGACCACTGCTAAGAGTTACTGCAGCTGAAGGAAGTTCTGGTGGTTCTGCTGGACTGGGTTGGGGTTCAGTTCTGTCATAAATAATGATGGCTTAGTGTGGACTATGATATGAGAACTTAATAACAGCAGGTTCGGGTCACGTCGGATCTCCAGTTTGTGTTTCTTTCAGAGGTCAGAACTGGTTTCATGGTCCTGGTTGATGTTTTCCCTCAGCTGTGGCTGCCAGGCTCAGGAGGAATGTATGATGGTATTCCCTCCTGCTGCTCAGTCAGCCAGTTGTCCTGCATTTGTTCCTGAACCTCTGGGGTGTGGTTTACAGGGGGGACATGTGTGCTTGGCCCAACAGCTGCAAGTTCTCACTGTAGGGCTGCATAGAACCTGTTCGAGGCAGCTGAACTGGGTCATGGATCCAGTTTGACGGTCCTGCTCCCAGTCCCTATCTGTGTGGATCTTTAATATTTTTTATTTAAGTGTTCTGTTATCTAATTTAGAACCAGTTGTCCTTTATCCAGAGAACCTGGACATATCAGTAAAAGACGAGGAGGACTCTGAGTCCTGTCAATCTGGTTCTGAGGTCGTCATGGTGTTGGAATGTGGATCCAAACTGAGACGCCGAGGGTGGGAGTGGCTCCAGCACTCCCTGTCCTCCCATTCTGCTCCCTGAAGGTTTATTTTTATCCTAAACTGCTCATTCTTCCTCTCAGAAGAATCCGGGACTGGGTTCTGGTTGTTCAGCTTGATAGAAACATAATTTAATGTTCTCACAGTTTAAAGTCAAACTTTAAAGTTTGACCCTTCAGTTTCTGAGGAAACAAACTTTCCTTACATCTGATTGGCTCAGTGAATAATGGATGAGCAGCTGGATCAGACCTCTGATTGGTCAGTTTGATCAGTGACTCTGCACAGACAGAGACAAAGAGTAGAAGATGAGGGGTTCTGGTTGTGAGACTGTTCTGGTTCTGGGTTTAAGGTCTCAGCATTTCAACACGTCAATAAAAACAGCAGATATAAAAAATGGACATGAGCCGACTCTTTAATAACAATGATGATGATAATAATTAAGATCTTAATCAGAATCAGGAGCTTCATATTGACCCATTAATGAATTTCTAGCTAAAGGAACCAGGGGAACTAAGTCCAGTTAGGTTCTAATTAAGACTGAAGTCCATTTAGTGGTTAGTGGTTCTGCTCAGAGGTGAATGAAGATCATCCATTCAGAGCACGGCATCCAGGCTGAATAAGTCCACGTCAAAAGAACTACATTTCCCACCATCCTCTGCTGCTGCTGGTGCCAGAATAAAGCTCTCTGAGGGGAGTGGTGCACTCTGGAAAGTGTAGTTCTGTTGACTGAATTGTGTTCCAGGAGCCCAGGGAGGTCATGTGAGGGGGCGGAGCCTCATCAGTACAAAGGATCATCAGAGCTGATCACTGATTGGTCAGTTTTATTTGATGATCTGGATCTCATTTCATTATTTAAAGGATCAGTAATCAGGCTGTCTCTTAAACTGAAGGTTCTGGATAAATCCAAATGTTCCTGTCTGATCAACTCCCTCAGCAAGTGTCTGGATGATGAGCTTCTGCTGCCTGTCAGGGTAGACTACTGGGAAGTCCATCAGCACATATCTTCAGTCAGCAGGCTGATGGATCAGTGAGCTGTGGGGGGCTGGGCTTACAGTGCCACCGGGTGGCAGCTGCTGGTCACAACGAGCATTCTGGTCCGGAGTGGTTCCTTCAGGGACTGAAGGGAGAATGGAAGCTGCTGCTTCTTCCTGCTGGGAGCTTTGATTTGTTCGGCATTTCTATGGGCAGAAGATGGAATCTAGCTTTAATGCGGAACATGTTGATCAGATTAATCTGTGGAGAACCTTCAGAGAGGATCTGAGTCAGTCTGAGTCCAGTTCATCATCCAAACTACAGAGAGAAGCAAGGAAACTCCTGCAGGATTCACCTCGTGGATTGTTGCTCTGCCAAGCTGTTCTTTTTATTTCCCTATTTTTCTCATCATGTCACATATAGTTCTAGAGCTGTTCCACCTTCATGATTAGATCCAGAGACAAAGGTCCTGATCAGGTGATCCATAAAACCAAAGGTTTCTTTCAGATTAAACTGAAAGACCACTCAAAGCTGTAAAGCGCTTTGAGCGGTCTTTATGACTGGAAAAGCGCTATATATAAGTTCAGTTCAAATATCCTGGGATTAATGATAAAACAGGGAATATTGATCCTGGTTCTTTTTTCACATTCAGATTTGGTCCTTCCTGGGCCCTCCATGACTTTCTGGGCCACGATGATTTGGCCACTGACTCTCTGGTCCTCTGATGCCCTGGAGAACTGGCCCTGAAGTTTTCTTTGAGCTTCTGAGATGATTTCTGACCCATTTTTCTGCTCCCCAGGTGTCGGTGGCCCTAAAGCCGCCGGTGTGGATGTGTTCCCGCTGACGTGGAGGCGTGTGTCAGCTGACTGATCATGATGACGACGGTGGCGGCCGAGTACGACCCCATGGAGCTGCACGGGCAGTACAGCAGCAGCGACACGGTGAACAACCGCTGGGACGACGAATGGGACAACGAGAACAGCTCAGCCCGACTCTTTGAGCGCTCCCGCATCAAGGCACTCGCAGGTAGGAGCCAGTCTGTGTTAACGGGCCACCTTAAGACACAGGCTCATTAGCGTCCCCTGTAAACTGTTGAACTGGGTCTGGAAGGAGATCTTAGGAAGAGCTGAACTAATTTTATTTGAACTAAAAATAATGAGAAAGCTGCAGCTCAGGAAAAGATTGGTTCTCACATTGAAGTCCTCTTGATGCCTCTCTGCACCACTCAGCAACTTCACTGACATAAGGCAGACTGGGTAGGATCAGTCTCTGATTGGTCAGATATACTCTTCGCATGCAGAGCAGAACCACATCAGTCAGAACGTTCAGATCCAAAACCTGCAGCATATCAAGCACAACATAAACCTTTAAGATGTTTCATTAGCTGAGCTGAAGTTCTGTGATTGCTGGGAGGTTGGCAAGGTGCACTCTTGGAGATGTAGTTAGGAACTGGCAGCTTTCTGTACCGGTACTGCTGTTTTTCCTGTCCCTGGGACCCAGAATGGCCTTCATGTCTGGGTCCAGACCAGATCCTGGGGTCCAGAAAAGATTCAGGTCCAAGTCCAGGATGCTTGGGGTCTAACCTCAGAGCGGCTGCTCCAGGATGTTTGTTTCTTACTTCCTGTCCTTGAGTCTGGAATGTGAAGGAACAATGAAGGGAAACTGATGACATCATAGTGAAGCTCTCACATCATTGGCTGGCTGACACACACACACACACACAGGACACACACCCTACACTGTAAAAAACAGCTCTGTTTTTGTTGTTGGTGTAAATATCTATTTTTGTGTTTCCAGAGGACAAACTGGGAACAAGCATGATCCAGACTGCTGGTTGGACTGGTTTCTGGCCATTATTAAAGACAGCTGCACTTTCAGATGAAATAAATAATGAATGTGTTTGCCTCTGCAACAGCTTTAACAACACGACCAAACATAATGATTCACTTCATCAATAAATCTCATTTCTTCCTTTAAAAGCACAGAGCAGCTCATGTTTCCTGTTCCTCATCTATGATGTTTTGCAGCCATGAACCCAAACGGACAGTGATGGTCCACTTTGATCCTGATTCTGGATGAACCTCAGTTCTGGGTCAGAGCTCAGTCCATCAGAGAATGGGCGCGCAGGTTATATACTGCATTAATATTATTTAAATACATTTCTCAAGAAAATATTTCATTTTTAGTCTCAACAACCCAGCAGGGACTAAGCAGGTTTTAAATGTATTTATTGATTTGTCATTATTTTTCATTCAGTGCTGCTGTTTTTTTATTTCTGGTGTTGGTGGTTTTATATAAATAATAAATGACAAATTCAAGTGACTTCACTTAACAATTACAAATGTGTCTAAAATATGTGGACAGTTTGATCTAAACAGCACCCCCTGCAGGCCATATGTTGAACCGAGTCCAAAATGTAAATGAATCTCTCATTGTGGAACCTGTGCAAAATAAAACTTGACAAGAAGAGTTAGTTGAAATTATTCTGCCTGTAAGACAAACTACCTGAACTGGACTGGACTATCAGCTGCTGCATTAGAGCAACAGCAGCATGAAAGGAGGTGGATCTTCAGGCTGCTGTGTGCCATCATCATCATCTGGTCCTGCACTGCTTTGGTGTGGAGAACCTTAGGTAGCATATTCGTCTACCTCTACTCAGTCATGCTCTGCTGGATGAGCGTGGACTGTGATGGCTGCTGGTTACATCTGCGCCTTAAGGGATACTAAACGTATGAACAGATGGTGTGTGTGTTGTTTGGTGCAAAGATAAAGGAAACAGAAGCATGATGACAAGTCCAACTATTCCAGGAGCAGCTAGGTGGAATGGACTGGGAATGCTGGGCCCTAGCCATGCCCACCAAACAAACAAACTGTTGAAGGGAACAAAACAACAAAGAGCATTTCTCCAGAACCTTGTTGGTCCTGCAGAAATGTTTACAGCTGAGAATCCCCAACAGAAACTGCTCACTAAATTCAGTGTCCCAATCAGGCGGAGCTGAGGAAATGTCAAGAACCAGCAGGGATAGAGACTGTTTTCATAATACCTCATCAAAAAATCCTAAAAACAAGCAGGAGACACAAGACTTCAGAAACTTTAGAACAACTTTCCGAACTTCCATTTCTCATTAAATAATGGGAAAAATAAGTCTCCACCTATCTCCATGAACACGGACCAATGTGTGTTGAGTGTCCTGGTTAAAATCTGTCTGATGGGAAAACTGGCTCTCCTACAGTTCTGTTCAAGAAGGGAGTGCCTCAAGGCTGTGTACCTGGATCACTTCTCTGATCATTTCTGTGATTGCACTCCATCAAAGGATCTCTAACTGAAGATAGACAGATTTCTATCAGCAACAAACTATCCAGTAAGCCCCCAGGCGCTGGTCAGCTGCCAGTTGACACTTAAGTCTAGATGTCTTCTGATCTTCTCAAATGGAGCAAAAGGGAAACAGAGTTCCTGGCTGTAGTCCCAAAGGAACTTCTCAGGAAGGTTGGTGATGCTTTCAAAAATGGAAGTGTTAATAATTTATTTCCATCAATCAACAAAATGCAGTGAATGAACAAAAGCGAAATCAAATCCATCTTTGGTGTGACCACCCTTTGGCTTCAGAACAGCATCAATTCTTCTAGGTAGACTTGGACACAGTTTTGGAAGGAACTCGGCTGGTAGGTTGTTTCAAACATCTTGGAGAACTAACCACAGATCTTCTGTGGATGGAGGCTTCCTCACATCCTTCATGTAATCCCAGACACACTCCATGATGTTGAGATCAGGACTCTGTGGGGCCAGACCATCACTTCCAGTAAGTCTGGTTCTTCTTTACGCTGAAGATGGTTCTTAATGACTCTGGCTGTATGTTTGGGTTCACTCACTTAGCATTTTGTAAATTGATAAAAATAATCAATCGTCATTTATATTTCTGAAAACATTCTTTGTTTGCAGCATTTTTTTCACACCTGCCTAAAACTTTTGCACAGTACTGTATTTAGTGGTAACTGCGGCTCAATACAGAACATCTGTGTATCTGTTAACACCTGAATGCAAACACCTGTGGGTGTAAGTTTGAGTGCGCTTGTGTTTATAAGGTTTCTCCATAAAAATAATAAACGGGTGAGGAGCCACAGACCTGCCTTCCTGGACCCGAAAAGGACACGGAGGAGATCCGAGCCACATCCAAAGAACGCCCAGGACTCCATGAAATTCTATAAAATATAAAATCTGCTAGAAGAGATCCGTTGAAGGGGCAGGAGGTGGATACAACAGCGACGTGTTTTACTTTCAGATTCTGCAGACGAAAGCTTTACTTTTTACAGCGTTGTTTTTATCAGGGGGGGGGGGTTTGTGTTTGTGTTTTGTAACCAATCAGCTCCCTAGGTTTGAGCTGCAGCAGAAGAAGAATGAGCAGTGTGAAGCTGCTGCCTTGCTGTAGGGGCAGGGCAGGGCTGGACACACACACTCACACACTGCGACCTCTGGACTCTTTTCTGCCCTTCTGTCGACACGAGGACGTCTCCCTGTTTCAGGATCAAATCTTCTACTTCAGCAGCTGGAAGTCTGGCAGAATTCCTGGGAACTTTCACGTTTTTTGACATCCAGCCTTGGTTCAGACCTTCAGACTGGGACTGCAGAGTTAAAGTTTAATTTGAGGTCTGGCCAAAGTTCAGCTTGCTACAGTCTGCTCTCTCTTGAAGTTTGGGAATCAAACAGGATTTCTTTGGTTTCCTTTTCACATCCAGACTGAAGCTTTTCTGATCTGTTTGAAATCAGGTGCCGATCCTAGAAAATTTCCTGCTAATATCAGCTGGAATGTTGGTGGATTTAGCTGGAAAAGTGTCCAGTTCATGCAGATTTCTCCTGCAGGTTTTTTTTGGATTAACGTAGAACCACGTCTGGTATTGAACCCTCCAGTCCATCAGGTTTTCTCTCTCAGGAACACTTAAGTGTTGTGTTTAACGGACTGTTTGTGGACACTGGAGTGGGATGGAGCCGGACCCAGCGCAGCAGGTCAGCTACAACCTGCTGGAGGGTCGATTCAAACAGCTGCAAGGTAAGAAGAAGAAGGTTGGAGGGAAAACACACAGGTGAAGGTTCTGTTCTATTGGTTGGATCAGGAGGAGGAACAGGTGCTTCATTTTTCTGGGTTCCCAGCCCAGGGGGCGTGTCCCTGGATAAACCTGAGGGGCCAGGGGAAATAATCTGTTTTTATTTGGGTCGGACGTTCAGATTTTTGGTTCTATTCCCTCTAATTGGGTTTTATTATCTACTGATTTCTGAACAGAACAGTTCATTCTGAAGTCCCTGTGCGGTCCGGCTCATGCATTGAGAGCCTTTTTAAACAGTTGCTCTGGATAAAACAGGATTTATTCAATTGGTTCAGTCGGTTCTGATGGTTCCAATCGTAGCAGCTGAGTTTATCCCTTCAGTTCAGGCTCAGAAACACTTAAACCGCAGGTTCTGGCTCTTTAAATCTGATGGTTTTTATTACATCCCCCCTGATGAAATTCCTGATTGCGGAGCTGCTAAACCCTAACGAGCCTCCTCGTTAGGGTTTAGCAGCTTCACTGGTCCTTCTGTCCTACCAGAACACCTTAAATCATCAGAACACCAAACACAAACAACATCAGGGTCACATTCAGAGTTTCACCTACTTCCTGTTGTCCCTCCAGAATAAACCCTCAGAATCTTGGACTCTGCTGAACTGGTTGGTTGTACTGAAGCTTCTTAGAGTTGGACATGTTTTTATTTTCTGCACTGACTCAGTTTGTCTCTCTGTGTGCTCAGATGAACGTGAAGCAGTGCAGAAGAAGACCTTCACCAAGTGGGTTAACTCCCACCTATCCAGAGTCTCCTGCAGGATCACGGATCTCTACATGGACCTGAGGGATGGACGGATGCTCATCAAGCTGTTGGAGGTCCTGTCCGGAGAGAGACTGGTAACTCGATCACACTAAAACACTGTGGTGGTGCAGGCAGAAACACTCAAACAATTCCTGTGTAAAAAACTAAAAGTTGGATCAGAATTACTGCTGACCCATGAGCAACAGAACTTTCTGGTTTCTTCACATGTAAATATTTCTGTGTCTGCCTTATTTCCTGTCCAGTAAAACAGAACCTTCAGGTCCAGTTTCTACAGAACCATCCAGAGTTGAAATCTACTGGCAGTGAATGAGAGTGTGGGCGTGTCTCTGTGTCCTCTGGGCTCTGATTGGTCAGAAAACTGTAGGTCCTCCAGTAGTGGGAGACACTGGCTGGAAGGAGACAGAAACACCAAAGGGTCACTGGGTCAGAACCATCATCACCCTCTAAGCTGAACATTCTGTAGGACAATTTCAGAGAATCCTTAAACTTAAACTGTGATTGTGGAAAAACTGGAAAAAGGGATCAAAATGATAACTGGGTCAGGAAAGTCCAAGTTTCTGTGACCAGATTAAACTTTTTATGATGGTTCTGATGGAATGGATGGCTGAGGAAACAGGACTGGGTGAATCACTGAAATGTGATAAATCACGATCCCAGAACTCAGTATAACCTTTTCCCAGTTATAGTTATTCAAAGCTGAAGACCAGAAACTGATGGCGGATCGTCATGGTAACAGAACAGTGGTTCTGTCTGCTGTCTTTAACTTAGTGAAGCAGGCTGCAGCAGAGATTGGAACAGGTTCTAGATCCTAACAGATCCTAGCAGAAGTCATGTGACTCTTGGATCAGGTGAGCTCAAAGATTCAGGAAACAAGCCTGTTAAGTTCTACTGTAGAACCGAACATTTGTACGATCTGAGGATGTTCGGTCCAGTTCCTGTTACAAACCTGGTGCAAAACCGAACCAACAGTCTAGCTGTTTTCCACAGATTAAAAAGCTCCTGAAGGCCACTAAGGCTGCTGGGTAATGTAGTCTGTTAGCAGCAGGTTTAGGTTTGTCGCTGGATTATCAGTCCAGTCGTTCTGCGAGCAGGTCTCCCTGGAGGCTGCTCTAACAGGAAGTGGGCCTAACATCCTCTCACTCTTGCTGGGCTTCTGCCCAAGAGTTTTACCAGGTGTGTCTCACTTCCTGTTTTCCTGCTGGTAGAGGTCAGAGCAGTGGATTCTGGATTCAGAGGTCCAGATAAGATGGCTCTGATCCAGTCCCTCTACCCAACCCTCTCCTAAGGTTCTAGGAATCTCCACTTAATGTTGCTTTTAGGGCCATAAAAAATGTGGAGTTTTATTGCCGTCTGATAAAGCACACCTTTGTGTGTCACTGCCATGGTTACTAAACAGACATCTCCTAGGTCCTCTTATCTTCTCTTTACAACTTCAATCAGGACAATCTGGCAGGAATTCAGGATGGAAATAAAATTCTGTTTCCTCTGAAAACAGTCAGGTCCTGAACTGGAACCTGTTGGTCCTTCCAGATCTTCAGGTGTTAATCACCTGGTACGACTGGGTGGGACACAGGTGCTGTTTTAATTTTATGATTCATAAACGAAGCACTCACAAAGACCAAGGAATGGCAAAACCTTCAGAAAGCCTGGAGAACTGAACAGAAATGGTTCTTTCCTAGTCTCACTAAATGCTCAAAGTCCTTTTATCAATCGAAATGAACTGACAACCTTCTGACTGTGAGACATTACTCCGATTCTCCTGGTCCCCGAATGTCCCCAAACAGGGAACAGGAATCTCCTCAGATTCAGGAATCCATTTAGGATCACTTGATTTTGGAGTCCTGTCTTGGTCCTTTAGACCCCAGAAAAGGAGGTGAACCTTGCAGACAGAGAACAGGTTTGGGGAAATTTGGTTTGAACAAGAGTTCTTTATCATAAATGTAGTCTGATGACAGCAGCCTCTAGTGGACAACAGATGGACTACATTGAGGTTTCTGGGAATATTTAAGGTTTAATCCTGACTCTCCTGCTTGTTTTTATTTGCAGCCAAAGCCCACCAAAGGCCGGATGCGTATCCACTGCCTGGAGAACGTAGACAAGGCTCTGCAGTTCCTGAAGGAGCAGCGAGTTCACCTGGAGAACATGGGATCCCATGACATTGTGGATGGGAACCACCGACTCACACTGGGCCTGATCTGGACCATCATCCTGCGTTTCCAAGTAAGATCTTTGTTTGTTTCATACTGGTGCAGGTGGACTCAGGATGATGCCCTCTTCAGCACTCTGAAACAAAGAGCCCAGACCAGTTACAGATATGATGAGACTTTATTCATCCCCAAGGTGGAAATTCAGTTGTCATAGCAGCAGGACAGAGTAAAGGTGCACATCTAGGAAGATCATTTAAAGAAAATTATTAATAAATGCAAAAATAAACGCTATATAAGAAAAGATATAAATGAGGTGTTCCTTCCTGCTCTGTGGCAGCTGCAGCCTGCTGCTGAAGGAAGGCTCAGAGAGTCCAGAGTGTTGTAGAGGAGTGAGGTGTTGACCATGATGGATCAGTAGAGTCCAGGGGACAGACCACAACTGATCTGACCCTCCTGACCAGCTTGTCTAGTGGACTCCACAGCGTAGAACACCTCAGAGGCTACCCCAGTGGTGTAGAACATCCTGAGCTGAGCAGAGTATAGCACTTTATCAAGTCCCCAGAGACCCAAAGCGCTTTGCACTACATGTCATCCACCCATCCACACACTGACAGTGGTGAATGTGTGGGGCACGCTGACAGAAGTGAGGCTGCCATACACAGGTGCCTCTGAGCCCTCTGACCACCATCAGCAGGCAAGTCGGGTGAAGTGTCTTGCTCAAGGACACAACTGAGACAGGCAGGTTCGAACCGGCAACCCACCGGTTACAAGACGAACTCCTACCACCTGATCAAGAGCCGCCTTGGATGGTGCCGGTGAAGTCAATAAGCATGACCCTCACATTGCTCCCAAGATGGTCCCGGTGTGTAAAGGCCTGTTGAAGCATGTAGATAACAGCGTCCCCCATCCCTGGACAATACTTGAACTGAAGAAGGTCCAATTCAGAGCCCTTTAGGGCCGAAGGTGTTTCAGTACAATCCTCTCCATCTTGTTCATCAGGTAAGAGGTGAGGGCGACTGGTTTGAGGTTGTTTGGCTCCTTCGGGTGCACTGTTTTGGAAATTGGAACCATGCAGGAGGTCTTCCTCGGGGCAGGTACCTTCTCCAGACTGAGGCTAAAGATTAAATTAAAGATTAAGGTTAAAGATGTATTGCAGTCCCTCGCCAAGTTGGTCTGCACAGTCCCTGAGCAGTCTGGGGCTGAGACCGTTGGGGCCAGTCCTTACGAGCCTTGATCTTTTTCAGATCTTTCTTCACCTGTTCAGACATGATGAGTATTGGAGGAGAAGGTAGAGGGGTGGAGAAAGGTGCAGCTGAAAATATCAGGACACAGGAGGAGGTGGTGTATAGCAGCAGGTCAGTGTTTTGGAGTGAGATGCAGACTGAAATCTGTTAAAGAACAGATTCAGTCCCTGTCTCCAGACTCAGGTCCCCTCCCACTGTCCTTACTGTTGCCCGAGATGGTCTTTAGGCCTCCCCGGCGTTGTTCTGTTGGAGGCCCTTCTCCACCTTCGTCCCATAGCTGTCCTTGCCTTTCCTGATTTCCACCTTGAGTTCCCTCTGGACCCTGTTCAGTTCCTCTCTGTCTGATCTGAAAGCTTGGTTCTTCTTGTTCAGCAGTGCTTTAAGATTACAGTCACCCGGGGTTTAAATTGGAAGAAACTCTCCTGGTAGGCACAGTGTTCTCCACACAGAAGTTTCTATCGTCTGAGACACAGATGGTGATGTTGTCAATATCCCCCCAATGTGAACCACACAGCACTTTCCAGTTGGTAGATGGTTAGTAAACCGTTCTTCAATGTCAGGCAGGCTTCATCAGTCCATTTCTTCACCTGCCTCTTGGTAGGGGTGTTGCTCATTTACCATGGGATTGTAGTCTGAGTGAAGGTATACCAGGTTGTGATTAGAGCATCACAGATGGTGAAGGAGGGTGGAGCTGTATGCATCCTTGATGTTTGCATAGACAAAGTCCAGGGTTATTTGCCTCTGGTGTGGCATTTCACACACTGTGGGGATGTAAACAGTTAACACAATAACATGTGCCAATTTCCAGGGAAGGTAGGAGGGATGAATGCTAACAGCTAGAAGCTCGATGTCTTTAGTCCAATGCTGCTTCTTGACATTAATGTGTAAGAGTTGCACCACTTGTTGTTTACATACATCGCCTGACCCCCTCCCGTCCTCTTACTGCTGCCCATAGGTCTCCTGTCTCAGAATCAGCTTTATTGCCAAGTTCGTACATACAAACAAGGAATTTGACTCCAGTACACTTTTGGTTTTGTTTCTGTATTACAGAATAAACATATTTACAATATACACATATCTAATAAAAGGTGCATTTGCAACATCTGTATGCTGTTGTTTTGTACTCTATTAAATGTTCAACAGAGAAACAGCCTGGAGGAAGAAACTGTCTCTGTGGCGGCTGGTTTTAGGGAACAGTGCTCTGTAGCGCCACCTGAAGGTAAAACTCTGAACAGTTTATGTACAGGGTGTGTGGGATCTGCAGAGATTTTAGCAGCTCTTTTCCTGACCCTTGACCTGTATAAGTCCTGGATGGAGGGAAGGTCAGTCCTGATTATTGGTTGTAGTCTGGACCTGTCCTGTTTGGTGGATGATCCAAACCACACTGAGATGGATGAAGACAGGACATACTGAATGATGGCAGTGGAGAAGATGACCAGCAGCTCCTGTGGAAGGTTGAACTTCTTGAGTTGCCTCAGGAAGTACAGTCTCTGCTGGGCCTTCTTTAGAACAGTGTCTATGTGTGAAGACCATCTCATGTCCTCAGAGATGGTGGTTCCTAGGAACCTGAAGTGGTCCACGGCCGATACAGTGTTGTTGAGGATGGTGAGGGGGATGTATGGGGGTGGTGTTCTCTGAAAGTCCACCACCATTTCCACAGTCTTGAGTGGGTTGAGTTCAAGGTAGTTCTGACTCCACCAGTGTACCAGCTGATCCACCTGCTGTCTGTATGCAGACTCATCACCATCCTGGATCAGTCCAATGACAGTGGTGTCATCTGCAAACTTCAGGAGTTTCATGGACGAGTCCGATGAGGTGCAGTCATTTGTGTACAGAGAGAAGAGGAGTGGGGATAGAACACACCCCTGGGGGGGAACCAGTACTTATTGATCTGGATCGGGAGAAGATGCTCCCCAGTCTCACCTGCTGCTGTCGGTCCGTCAGGAAGCTGTTGATCCACTGACAGGTGGAGGTTGGGACGTTGAGCTGGATGAGCTTCTGGTGGAGGATGTCTGGTATGATGGTGTTGAAGGCCGAGCTGAAGTCTACAAACAGGATCCTGGCGTACGTCCCTGGACGGTCGAGGTGTTGCAGGATGAAGTGTAGACCTAAGTTAACAGCATCATCTGCCGACCTGTTTGCTCGGTAAGCAAACTGCAGGAGGTCCAGCAGGAGGCCTGTGATGTCTTTCAGGTGCTTCAACACCAGCTGCTCAAAGGATTTCATGACCACAGACGTCAGGGCTACAGGCCTGTAGTCATTTAATCCTAGGATGGTGGGTTTCTTGGTCACCAGGATGATGGTGGATCGTTTGAGGCAGGAGGGGACCTCACATTTCTCCAGTGATTTGTTGAAGATCCTTGTGAAGATCAGAGCGAGTTGATATGTACAGGCTTTCAGACATGATGGGGAGATGTTATCAGGTCCTCCAGCTTTCCTCTCATGTGCTGAAAACCGTCCAGTTCAGTAAATATCTAGAGTGTTGTTATTGAGCAACATCTCCATGAAACATGATGCTAACTTGCCGGTACTCCCGCTGTTGCCTCGTAATTGCCATGACCTTGTCCATTTTATTAGGAGGCAATCTGACCTTTCCCATGACATGGAAGGGACGGTGGGTTTATACCTTTGTTGTTTTCGCAAGATACTGAACTCCAGCTCTGGATCCCTGCTTTTTTCCAATAGCATGGTTTGTTCAGAACCAACATTGCTGATGGGATCAGAATCCTGTGTCAGGTCTTTACAAATGGCTTGTTCCTGTCTGAATTTATGATAAAGTTCAATTTAGAGAAACATTCTGAGCCAACAAAACAGACCTACAGACATCTTATTTGTTGCTCATAGCGTTGACAGAACATGTAGAACAACGAACCCTTAAGACAGATGGTCAGCGCTGGGATATGATCCCCATTGTTTTATGAAAATTCAGTGAAAGTTTGGTGACTAAAATCTAAAGCCAAACAACCTGAAGCAGCAACAAGTCAGAGAAAGGCCATCAACAGGTGGAAGTATGACAGGTGGAGATGATGCTTCTGGTGTCTCGTCCTCAGATTCAGGACATCAGCGTGGAGACTGAAGACAACAAAGAGAAGCGATCGGCCAAAGATGCCCTGCTGCTGTGGTGCCAGATGAAGACCGCTGGGTGAGTCTTTATCTCTGCAGTGACACTCCTGACGATAAACAAGACTGACGCTAACCTCAGGTGTTCCTCCTTTTCAGGTATTCCAACGTCAACATCCACAACTTCACCACCAGTTGGAGAGACGGCATGGCCTTCAACGCACTCATCCACAAGCACAGGTAACATCTTCTTAATTAGGACACTTGGGTGTGCTGCTGTGAACAGGTGTGTTGTGTTCTAAAGTACATGTTTGGTGTTTCCAGACCTGATCTGATCGACTTTGATAAGCTCAAGAAGTCCAACGCTCACTACAACCTGCAGAATGCTTTCAACCTTGCGGAGCAGCACCTGGGTCTTACCAAGCTGCTGGACCCAGAGGGTACTGCCCAGTCTGACCATAATACAAATAAAACAACCTGTTTTATATTAATCTAATGTGAATGTGTTGTTCGGTAGCAATGTCTTTCAGAATGAAGGACTGTATAGGTGCTAGTTCTGATGTTGATATTCGCCCAGGGTGCCGGTAAGGAGCAGAGACAGGATGCTTAAATAACTTTAGGGTCATTTAATAATTGAACAGATGACATACAGCAGCCCTCATACTTACATTTATTGGGATATGTATGTATGTATGAGTGTGGTCTATAAAAGAAATAAGACACAATCAGAAATAGACTACATGCAGTACTAATAAAACCACTTGGCATATATAAATGCAACGTTTAGGCTGTATTCACACTTAACACTTTTGGTTCCGCTTTAAACGGGACAGAGTTCGTTTCCCCCCTTGGTCCAGACCTTTTGTGCAGGTGTGAATGCACTCAAGCGAACCCTGGTCCGGACCAAACAACCGGACCGAGACCCACTTTTTGAGGTGGTCTCGGTCCGCTTCCAAATGGACTCTGGTGCGGTTCGCTTACGTTCTGAATACAAACCGGCCCGATCCGAACTGTTAGGATTATGATGATTAATTAATTAATAATCATAATTTGACTAAATTAATTTCTTAACCAAAAATCCTCATTTATGAATCGAGACCAGAGATGTCCTCTGGGGTTGTAATTCTTCCTCAACGCCTTTGATAATTACTATCATTAAATACTCAGTAATAATTGATAACTATTACTAGATGTCACTGTTTAATCAACAGTTTTTGCCGAAACGTGGGGAACTTTGACCTTATCTTGACTGACGAATCACTCTTGCACAAAATAACCACAAACGCCTTCTCTTTATCTACGTGAATATTTATTAAATCAATCCGCCTGATACAATATGTTATCTGATTCAATAATCTTCACCTAATCAAACATGCAAAGTCCTACACAAAAGGGTCAAATATCTAACTACACAAATAAAACATTGAGTGTCTATGAAATCAAACCAGCAGTTATGGCAAAATTACAAAAGAAATATGGTTGAGCGAAGCTCGGGGAGGCCACTCCCCAAAGTGTAGCTCAGTGGGACACAGGCAGTCATAAAACTTCCTCCAATCAAAGTTGTAAACCCAGAGGACAAAGGACAATAAAAATTTTGGCGGCAAGCTAGTAAAACATGAAGTTGAAGACAAAGAAAATGGTTGATTTTCACCATAAGGTTATTATAGCAGTTCAGTTCCACGGCGCACCTGCGTTCAGGTGTTCGCACAGTGAAAACACAACTTGCGAGACTCGGCGGCCTCAGAAATCCACAGCAAATCAAAGTTTCAAAAAAAGGTTGTTTGCACATACAGTTCAGAACACATTAGACTATAAGTGGCGACTCTAAATCGCCTAAAGTCCTACTCTATCCTGCCCACGCTATTTCTAATAAAGAAATAAAAATAAAAGGATGGATTTTACTTGATGTTGTCTTCTCTGAGCAGAGGAAGAGAGAGAGAGAGGGTTTGAAGAGTTTCCACGCGTCCACGGATACTCAGCAAAGCAGTCCGTTTTTCGTCCTTTTCAGCCTCCTTGGCAGAAAGTTGAAAAATATGACTAGTCGACTGGAACAAAAAAAACAAGGAGGAAAAATTGCGTCTCCTTAAAAACTCTGTGGTTTTTTTGGTTACGTGTTAAATCCATGCCTTCGATCGGTAAAGTTGAAAACTTACAAGCCTTCTTATTCCTGTAAGCTTAATTCGCTTAGTTTTCTCGTTGGCCAACGAGGAGAATGAATAAATTCAACGTGGGATTTCTTCTCCAGAATGCTGCGCTTCAGATGCGAGCGAGGTAACCGCGTCTCGGTTTTCAGCTGAAAAGCACCTCCTTAAAGGGCCACCTTCCTATATAGTCTCCTGTGACGTCAGACTTGGGACGCTCCGTCATATCAGCCGCAGTGCCCGCTGGGATTTGTAGTAGCGGACTATACTGGGATACAAAATGGCCAATGACGCTGGAAGGCCTGGTGGTGTCCAGCAACGTGCAAATGGTCCAATATTCAGCAAACAAGTGGTCCAACAGAACCAACTCCAAAAAGCGTACGTCTCTTTGGACATAAAAATCCACCGTAGCCGGTAGCAAAGGTGTGTGTTTTAAGGTAATCATCTCTGATAAGCTGTGTGTTGCTTAGCAACGCTAATGGTTTGTTGTGGGACAAGGCACGTAGAAAACGTCGCGTTCAGCACGCATTCTCCAACGGGGTTCCAACATTATTAATGGAACAAAGTCTGTGTTGAATGAGCTGCTCTTCAGCCTCACAATAATATTGCAGCTGTAATAACGGCATAAATATGCAGAACAGAGGAGCTGAACGTCTGCAGCTGTTTTCCTAAATGTCCGGGTCTGTCCTCTGTCCCGCCCCCGTCATTTCTGTCCAATGGGAACAATGATCGTCACCCGCGTGGCTTTGTTTACAAGTAATAGTTCACTTGAAAAAAGTACAATGTGAAAACAAACCGCACCAAATGAAAAAAATAAAGTTTGCTTTTGTTCAGGACCAAACAATCGGACCAAAGAACTTTCCTGGTGTGAATACACCCTTAACATTCCACAAAGGATGACTAACTAAACATAACCTATGCTCAAAGAATCATAACTCCTATGCATAATCTAGCCGACACAGCAAACACCGGATGTTGTTAGCTTTAGCATGTAGCTCCTACTGCTGATTCTGTGGTGGCGCCAGATGAACCTCAGTAAGGGTTTGTTCTCAGGTAACAGGCACACCTAATGAAACATACCCTTGATGTCTCCGCTGATGGCCACTGTGTGCTCCCTGAAGCGCAGGAGCACTCCAACTAAGCAGGGGCTTTGGGTAGGTCCCGGCAACAGGGACTCGTTTAGGTTCAGTTCATTGTAACGAATGAGCATTTGAAAACTATTCTGTTTTTTCCATTGTGCTGGACCATGTGATAGGGTACAAACTGCTCTCCTGCTGAACATCAGGTCCGAGTTTGGCCACAACTCCAGAGGTCTCAAGTTTCTCCATTTCAGGATTGACGGCTGGCCAAAGATCCTGATAAAGGATCTCAATACTCCTGAGGCATGGCATTACTGCTTCTTCAGTGGCCTGGAAAGGCAATGAATCTTTCTTTCTCAGGAGTGGTGTTGCGTATCTGAGTATGTCATTTACCTCCACCTTCCTAGTCTTTGACTTTAGAAGGTAGAAAGGAGGGCAAGACAGTACGTTTGGGGTGTGTTGAGTCAATGACTGAAGTGTCGGGATGCATCCTTAGGTCGTAGGAAGATACCAGCTCCGGGTTGAAGGACCACAATGTTCCGTTGCAATGTCTTTTAGAATGAAGGACTGTATAGGTGCTAGTTCTGATGTTGATATTCGCCCAGAGTGCCGGTAAGGAGCAGAGACAGGATGCTTAAATAACTTTAGGGTCATTTAATAATTGAACAGATGACATACAGCAGCCCTCATACTTACATTTATTGGGATATGTATGTATGAGTGTGGTCTATAAAAGAAATAAGACACAATCAGAAATAGACTACATGCAGTACTAATAAAACCACTTGGCATATATAAATGCAACCTTAACATTCCATAAAGGATAACTTAACATAACCTATGCTTAAAAGATGGTGATTACATGACCTGGTTTTGTATCAGATTGATTAAAGTGTTGCAGTTTAAAACTAAAGACAGCATTTACCAGTGTTCACCACTAAAGGTCTCACTGCACCTTACCATAAACATTTCTCTGAGCTACAAACTCACTTCCTTTCCAACATGTGTAACGTTCTGATTCATAGAACCTTGGTGATCTGATGTTGGTCTGTCTCTGTTGCAGATATAAGTGTGGATCATCCTGATGAGAAGTCTGTCATCACCTACGTGGTGACGTATTACCACTACTTCTCCAAGATGAAGGCTCTGAAGGTGGAGGGAAAACGAATAGGGAAGGTCAGTCAGGACAGGTCTCCCAGTGGTTTAATATTCAAGAAATGTTTATCTAAGAACCAATGACTTGTTCTGAACAAAAACCTGGTAATTTCAAGAACTTAACAAGAAGGACCAGTTCTTGTATTTAGTAAAAATATAAACGGTATTCAACGCTTTAAATCCCAAGTAAGTTTTCCAGGTATAACCTTAAAGCCAGAACATCTCCTACAATGTTCTTTTTCCAAGAACTAAAGGCCCGTTTTAATCTCATTGCTCTGTGTTTTAAGCTGCATTAACTTTTTCAAGAGTTCACCTAAAGAGGCCGGTACTTTATGTCTAAAGAACTTTTTACAAGATCCGTTTCAATATTTTCTTTTAGGTCCCAAGTTTTGAAAGATATATAAAGAGTTTGTAACCCAAAAGAACCCAGGACTTTAAATATTTAGCAATTTTTTGGAAGAGCCATAGTTCTAATTAGTATTTTTAAAATAAATTTCTTTACCATTTTTGAAGCAAAAGAATCCATTATTAAGTGTACTGATATGAACTGTAGTAGAGTTGACTGAATGCAGACTGTTATTTAAATCCCAAAGACTTTAGACGGACACTGAATTGAAGCTATGATCAAAATATTTGGTACTGTAAGAAGAGCAAGCATTGCAATTTATTTTTTATCTTCTCCTTCAGGGATCTACAGTCAGTAACTGTAAAGGTTCTTGGTGTTTTTTAAACAAACTATAGCAACATACCCACCTTTTCCCCTAAGATAATAACTTCAGCCAACACCTGGAAGTCAATACCTGCTAAAGCTAACAGCTGCTAAAGCTAACAGCTTCTAACCCTAACAGCTGCTCATGCTAACAGCTGTTCATGCCAGCAGCTGCTAAAGCTAACAGCTGTCTATGTTTACGACTGCTCATGCTAACAGCTGATCAGCTGTCCATGCTAACAGCTGCTAAAGCTAACAGCTGCTCACCCTAACAGCCATGCATGCTAACAGATTGTCCAAGCTAACAGCTGCTAAAGCTAACAGCTGCTCACCCTAACAGCCATGCATGCTAACAGATTGTCCAAGCTAACAGCTGCTAAAGCTAACAGCTGCTCACCCTAACAGCCATGCATGCTAACAGATTGTCCAAGCTAACAGCTGCTAAAGCTAACAGCTGCTCACCCTAACAGCCATGCATGCTAACAGATTGTCCAAGCTAACAGCTGCTAAAGCTAACAGCTGCTCACCCTAACAGCCATGCATGCTAACAGATTGTCCAAGCTAACAGCTGCTAAAGCTAACAGCTGCTCACCCTAACAGCTACACATGCTAACAGCTGTCCAAGCTAACAGGTGCTCAGACTAACACTGTCCATGCCATCGGCTGCTCATGCTAACAGCTCCTCACCCTAACAGCTGTCCAAGCTAACAGGTACTCACGCTAACAGCTACTCAGGCTAACAGCAGCTTAGTCCGTCTGTTTTAGATGGCTTTAGCATTTTAAATCAACTCAAACTGAAAATATTCATATCGGTGGCATACAAGATAATGTTAAAGGATAATAATAAATTGTTGTTACGTTTGGGACTATTCTCTCAGTGGAACAACGACTGTCTCTCCAAGTGCAGTTATGCTGGTTTAGTCTGCCGCCTGTTTCCAGCAGATCAGCGGCGACTAGAGTTGCCAACCGTCCCTTGAAAAACAGAATCGTCCCGTATTTAGAATAAAAAGTACCGTATTGAGCTGAAACGGGACGCACGTAGTCCCGTATTATTAGGTGGATCAAAAATCTTCACTAAAATGTCAATAGAATCAATAAATAATGGGGTGCTTAATATTTAACATTATCAGTAAATTCATTACCAGCCATATCTGCTCTGTGACCAATGAGCTGACAGAATATTTCGGCTCATCTCATTGGCCAGCAGGTACCGTTGCTAAGGATAGATACAGGTGTTACGTTGATTCGCGTTTTCCCATCAGATACGGTTTCCCCAGCGTCTCCTCGCCGCTTACGTGACAATAAAGAGCCGTGCTTGTTCAGCGCTCGTAACCAGCGCACCGTGCTTCCGCCGCAGGAGATCTACGGACACCGTGAAAGCTCAAACAACGTGTTTCGGCGAAGTTGGCCCACTTTTTTGCAACTGTGCTCTCCTCATAGGCAGGGCAGGGCAGGGCAGACATTGATTTGTGGAAAATATTTTCTCCATCATGAAAAATAAGTTGACTGATGTGAGGAACAAATGTTCTACACAATTAATGAGAAGTGAGCTAATTTTCAGTCTAATTAATGAAATGTTCTGCTCAGAGTTTTACTCTGTAGTCCTGAAAAACGAACAACTCCTTGCAGCAGAAAGAGCTCAAATGAAATATAAATGGAAAAAATAGGTTGTTTCCACATAATTCAGCACTGCAGTTTTTAGTTCACTAGTTCAATATTTTTTTCACTACACCTGTACAGTCATGGCCTTTAAGACACAAATGTTTATGTTCACATCTTTTCTACAGACTTTTTGTTTGCACTAAATGTACTATTAGGAAAATGATTTGCATTATACTGTTATGCTTTTTTATATTGTTTTAAGTTAAGCAGGATGGAGGTCTTTTCAATAGTGGTTTATTTATTTGTTTTTGTCTAGTAATTTTATTTTGCAAAAATAATCAATTATTTTATAAATTGCTGAATAATTATTTTTCCATGGATATTTGTATCAGTCAAAAACATGCATCGAATTAAACTTGGGTTCGAGTCCAATGTTTCCAAAGTCATTTCACACAAAGAAAAAGGGTGAAAAAAATCACCAGGTAGAGGTGCAGACAGTGGAGTTGGACGGCCCTACCAGGAGGTGTCCCTTATTTATTTATCAAGGAGTTGGCAACCCTAGCGGTGACTCGTCACACTTCTCTAACTCTGCCAGGAAAGGAATAAAGGTTTGTATTGTCAGACTGTCAATAGTACAGCAGCATTAAAGATGAACTGGTCCTGGTTTCGCAGTTCTTTGAAAATGATCCCAGCAACTCATGATCAGCTGATCCACCAAATCAATTGATGATGTGGATTGTTACAGTCAGCTGAGTCAACCAACGTAAACTCCACACGGAGACACAGATGTTCTTAGTTAACCGCACTAAAAGTAACAATGGTGTTTATAAAATCTAAGACCGTCAACATAGAGCGAGATGAACCTCACTCCAAAACATCCAAACTAACTCTTGAGCCTTTTATTTACCTCAAAATGAGCAGCTATTTGCCAAACTAAAACCCACTGATCCCACTGAACACAGGTACAATGTTCTAGGTACCATCTGTAGCCAACAGTGTCCTTCTTCACCTCTTGGGATGGAAATGTTTCTCTGAGTAGTTTTTGTGAATCAGGTTCTGGTCTGCTGTCACTTCTGGATCGTACTGATTCTTTGTTGTCCAGGTGTTGGATAATGCCATTGAGACTGAGAAGATGATCGAGAAGTATGAGTCGCTAGCTTCGGACCTGCTGGAGTGGATTGAACAGACCATCATCATCCTCAACAACAGAAAGTTTGCCAACTCCCTAGTAGGAGTCCAACAGCAGCTACAGGCCTTCAACACGTACCGAACTGTGGAGAAACCTCCCAAGTGAGAGCCACTTTCTTCATCTGTCCTCCATCCACATCCTCATGTCCTCTGTCACTTCTGTCCCCTGCCCTGTCCTCTTTTATCCGCTGTCCTCTATCCTCAGCTTCTCTTTCATATTTAAACCAGGTAAATCCACCTGTTTAGACATCTAATTCTATCTTTATTTCCCTCTCAGGTTCACCGAGAAGGGGAACCTGGAGGTTCTACTCTTCACCATCCAGAGTAAGATGAGGGCCAACAACCAGAAGGTCTACATGCCCCGCGAGGGAAAACTCATTTCAGACATTAACAAGGTGAGAGCTGTTCCTCTGCAGTCGTTTCAATTCTCTGAAATGTTTGCACCAAATTGGACAGACAGAGTTGGAGTATTTCCTCTGCTTCTCCCAACAGGCTTGGGAACGACTGGAGAAGGCAGAGCATGAGAGGGAACTGGCTCTAAGGACAGAGCTGATTCGTCAGGAAAAACTGGAACAGTTGGCCAGACGCTTTGACCGCAAGGCGGCAATGAGAGAGACCTGGCTCAGTGAAAACCAGAGGCTAGTGTCTCAGGTGAACTGAGTGGAAGTCTGCAGCAACTCACCTTTAATTCATGTGTCCTGCTTTCTTGAACTGCCCTCCTTTTTGTTTCCAGGACAACTTTGGCTTCGACCTCCAGGCTGTGGAGGCAGCCACCAAAAAGCATGAGGCTATCGAGACAGACATTGCAGCATATGAGGAACGTGTCCAGGCTGTGCTCGCTGTGGCGAAGGAGCTGGAAGTGGAGCGTTACCACGACATTAAACGCATCGCGGCAAGGAAGGACAACGTGATCCGACTCTGGGAGTACCTGCTGGAGCTGCTGAAGGCCCGGAGGCAGAGACTGGAGATGAACCTAGGCCTGCAAAGAGTCTTCCAGGAGATGCTCTACATCATGGACTGGATGGACGAGATGAAGGTAGGTTGAGGAACCCACCTTCTGCCAGAAACCAGGAATATAACTGGATCCCAGCTCTAACCACAGTTTCTTTTTCAGATGCTGCTGCTGTCTCAGGATTATGGGAAGCATCTGTTGGGCGTGGAAGACCTGCTACAGAAACACGCTCTGGTGGAAGCCGACATTGCCATACAGGCTGACAGAGTGAAGGCCGTCATTAACAACGCCAACCAGTACTCAGTGACTGACAGCGGTGAGCAGCATGCAGCTCTGTCCTCCTAGCTTTCCACACTCAACTGTTCTTCCCAGGAAACCATATCTAAGCATCATAGCTTCACAGTAACTTCAGCCTGTATGAAAAACCAAACCTATCTACCCAACTTTGCTTTATGGTCTGGTTAACTGTTTTTTGGTGAGCGCCACCCAGAGTAGAACAGTTACTCAAATGAAATCTTTAAGCGATCCTCATATAAGCTTAAAATATATTCCCGGTGAAAGCACTTTTGTCTCTTGTCCAGGCTACAAGCCCTGTGATCCTCAGATCATCCAGGACCGGGTGGCCCACCTGGAGTTTTGCTACCAAGAGCTGACACAGCTAGCTGCTGAGCGCCGCGCTCGTCTTGAAGAGTCTCGCCGACTGTGGAAGTTCTTCTGGGAGATGGCGGAGGAGGAAGGCTGGATCCGGGAGAAGGAGCAGATCTTGTCCTCCATGGAGCATGGTAAGGACCTCACTGGGGCGGTGCGACTCCTGAGCCAGCAGCGGGCCCTGGAGGATGAGATGAGCGGCCGGGCTGGACACCTGCAGCACACCATCGCTGAGGGCCAGGCCATGGTAGATGCCGGTCACTTTGGTGCCGCTAAGATCCAGGAGCGAATCTCAGACCTGCAAGCACAGTGGGTGGCGTTGGAGCAGCTTGCAGCAGCAAGAAAGAAGAGGCTGGACGAAGCTCTGGCCATGCACCAGTTCCAGGCCGATGCAGATGATGTGGATGCCTGGACACTGGACGCACTTCGCATCGTCTCCAGTGGAGAGACGGGCCATGATGAATTCTCCACACAGGCTCTTGTCAGGAAGCATAAGGATGCAGCAGCAGAGGTGGCCAGCTACCGTTCTGTAATCGACTCTTTGCACGAGCAGGTTGCTCTGCTGCCCAACGAGGAGGCGAAGTCAGAGGATGTGCAGGGCCGCTTGGTTGGTATCGAGGAGCGCTACAGGGAAGTGTCAGAGCTGACGAAGCTGAGGAAGCAGGCATTGCAGGATGCACTGGCTCTCTACAAAATGATGAGTGAGGCCAATGCCTGCGAGGTTTGGATAGATGAGAAAGAGCAGTGGTTGAACAGCATGGAGATTCCTGAAAAACTGGAGGACCTGGAGGTGATACAGCACAGGTAACAGCTCGTTGGCCACGTGTATCCTGGATCGCTGTCAGGTAGTACAGATCTGATGTGGATCTCTGATCTCTCTACAGGTTTGAGAATCTGGAGCCGGAGATGAACAATCAAGCTTCTCGTGTTGCTGTGGTGAACCAGATCTCCCGACAGCTGATTCACAGTGGCCATCCGAGCGAGAAGGACATCAGAGCTCAGCAAGATAAACTGAACAACAGGTACAGATGAACTGTTAGGAATGAAAGAACCTGACTGGTACAACACAGAATGTAGACCTGAATCTGGACACATCTTTAGACCCTGACTATCTCACCCTCTCTCTGTAGGTGGAGCCAGTTCAGGGACCTGGTGGACCAGAAGAAGGAGTCTCTGAACTCTGCTCTGGGTGTGCAGAACTATCACCTCGACTGCAATGAGACTAAGTCCTGGATCAAAGAAAAGACCAAACTAATTGAGTCCACCCAGGAACTAGGCAATGACCTCACCGGGGTCATGGCTCTGCAGAGGAAACTGACCGGCATGGAGCGAGACTTGGTGGCTATCGAAGACAAGCTGGGTGACTTGCGATCTGAAGCACAGAGGCTGGCAGAGGAACACCCTGACCAGGCCAAAGCCATCACAGACCAACTGGCTGAGATCAGCGCTGTCTGGGACGAAATGAAGAATACCCTGAAAACGCGAGAGGAGTCCTTGGGTGAAGCCAGGAAACTGCAGCAGTTCCTGCGTGAGCTTGATGACTTCCAGTCCTGGCTGTCACGCACTCAGACAGCCATCGCCTCCGAAGACATGCCCAACACACTGTCTGAGGCAGAGAAGCTGATGGCCCAACACGAAAGCATCAAAAATGAGATCCAAAACTATGAGGAAGACTACCAGAAGATGAGGGACATGGGGGAGATGGTGACTCAGGGCCAGATGGACGCGCAGTACATGTTCCTCCGGCAGAGGCTGCAGGCGCTTGACACCGGCTGGAGTGAGCTGCTGAAAATGTGGGAGAACCGTCAGAATCTGCTGTCCCAGTCTCATGCTTACCAGCTGTTTCTGAGGGACACCAAGCAGGCTGAAGCTTTCCTCAATAACCAAGTAAGCCCAAACCCCAGAACCAGGACCTGTGAACATTAAAAGTCTCAGTTGTTTCTGATCCTTGAAACAAAATGTTCTGATTCAGTTTTAAAAACCAGTCGCCAGTTCCTTAGAATTACTAAAGAACTTCTACAGCTGTTTCCTGACCTTGAGAGACTTTGATTCTGCTGATAATTTAGATATCCTATCTGCTCTCTAGATGATTGACCCTCGTGGTCTGGGTTATCTTCTGAACCAGCTCTTTTCCTCTCTGCAGGAGTACGTTCTGGCTCATACAGAGATGCCCACCACCCTGGAGGGCGCTGAGGCCGCAATCAAGAAGCAGGAGGACTTTATGACCACAATGGATGCCAACGAGGAGAAAATCAACAGTGTGGTGGAGGCAGGAAGGAGGCTGGCCAGTGATGGGAACATCAACGCTGATCGCATCGTCGAGAGGCTGGCCTCCATCGATGACAGGTAGCTTCTAGGCTAAATCCAGTTTAACGCACCCAACACAGCTTCCTGTTGCATCAGCAACTGGAGTACTCAATGATCAAGATCTTCATCATGAGGTCTGCAGAGGATGCTTCCCTTAATGTTCTAGATTGAAAAGCTTCTGTGATTTCTGAAAGCTTTTAGCTATAATCGTCCAAATGGAGCTTGTTAGTAGAGCTACCTGTTGTTTCTTGTTGTTTCAGGCATAAGAAGAACAGGGAGGCTGCGGTGGAGCTGATGATGAGACTGAAGGACAACCGCGATCTTCAGAGGTTCCTGCAAGACTGTCAGGAGGTCAGCTTTTTAGTGGCACATTTTAATTCAGCATTTCCAGAGAAATTGCTAATTATTTTTAAAGATGACATGTAACATCTGAGAACATCTGTCACAAAGGTTCCAGCTCCAAGTAGATAAATGTATGTTGTTTCTCCTTGCAGCTGTCTTTATGGATCAGTGAGAAGATGCTGACGGCCCAGGACATGACCTATGATGAGGCCAGGAACCTTCACAGCAAGTGGCTGAAGCACCAGGCATTCATGGCTGAGCTGCAGTCCAACAAGGAGTGGTTGGACAAGATTCAGAAGGTAATGAAGGTTGTTCTTGTAGGTGTGAAGCTCAAACCACTTGATGGTCAGGGCCTCAACCTTTTAGTTAAAAGGGCTTTTGGATTAAATGGTTGCATCTTATCGGTCATACCTTTGGCAACAACAGCCGCTCATGTTTTTATTCCCATGACGTGTTGGACCTTTAAAACTGTTCTGATGTGGAGCTTTTCTCAGTATTTCTCCTTGAAGTTTTAAGTCATTTTCTGTTGATTTCTGTAAAGAAATGTTCCACTAGAAGGATTCTTCCAATAGGAATATTACCATAGACAGTTTCACTGTCTCCTTTCACACATAATGGTCAAGGTAACACATTACCATAATAACAATTACCAGTAAAACCTGGTCCAATTTGTTTCCCAGTTCCCAGAATTTCTTGAATATCATTATTGAGGCAAATATGTCTAAATCTTGTGGTTCGTCTTAAATTTAGTTGTTCCTGAAGAACTCCATTATCTCTTTCTGCAGCGATTTGGGTTGAAAATGGTCTTGGAACACATGTCATCTTTTCTTGTTTTTGTCCTAACGTCAGGATGGGATGCTGCTGGTGTCAGAGAAGCCAGAGACAGAGGCTGTGGTGAAGGAGAAGCTGTCGTCGCTTCACACCTTATGGGAGAAACTGGAGTCCACCACACAGACCAAAGCTCAGTGTCTATTTGACGCCAACAAGGCTGAGCTGTTTACGCAGAGCTGTACCGATCTGGACAAGTGGCTGGGCAGCCTGGAGGGTCAGATCCAGTCCGACGACTACGGCAAAGACCTGACATCTGTCAACATCCTGCTGAAGAAACAGCAGGTAAAACTGCCTGATGTAACTCTGAGACTATTATCTCATTCTGAACCAAGTTTAGGGGTTGATGTCTGACTCCTGTTCAGATGTTAGAGAACCAGGTGGACGTGCGTCAGAGGGAGGTGGTGGAGTTGCAGAGCCAGGTGAAGGCCCTTGGTCAGGAGGTAAAGGACACAGATGAGGTGGACGGGCGGAGACAGGTGGTGGAGAAGAAGTTCCAGGAGCTGCTGGAGCCGCTGCGGCGTCGCAGGGACTTCCTGGTGGCATCCCGAGAAGTCCATCAGTTCAACCGGGACGTGGAGGATGAGATTGTATGTACACAAACTAACCCAGTACCCCCACACCCCAACACGATGTTCTGAATTTGGCATCGAGAGATTCTGACGCTTCCTGCAGAGGTTTAAAACGGACTCTGCTACTACCGTATGACAGTAACCTCCCCCCTCCACAAATGCAAGCACTGAAACTGATACCTCTCATATCCCAGGACAGTACCTGATTTCTAGTGGACCTGTAGACTCTCTATTCAAATATTTTGTCACTTGTATGTTTTCTTTCTGCAGCTGTGGGCTCAGGAAAGGATGCCTGTGGCTGCATCCACTGACCATGGACACAACCTGCAGACAGTCCAGCTGCTTATAAAGAAGAACCAGGTGACTTATTCCTCTTACGACCACAGAGGTTCTAGAGTTTTCTGATTGCTCCATAACCTCTCATGTCGATGTTGTGTCCTCAGACGCTGCAGAAGGAGATCCAGGGCCATCAGCCTCGCATCAATGACATCATGGAGCGCAACCAGAGCCTCCTGCAGGACAAGTCCCCTAACACTGACATGATCCGGCAGCGTCTGGCAGATCTGCAGCAGCTGTGGAAGCAGCTGATGAAGGAGGTGGAGCAGCGGCATGTCCGACTGCAGGAGGCCCATAAAGCTCAGCAGTACTACTTCGACGCAGCCGAAGCCGAGGCGTGGATGAGCGAACAGGAGCTCTATATGATGTCAGAGGAGAAAACCAAGGTGGGGGCTATGAACGTCTTGGTATTCATCCTGAATTCACGCGAGTCACATATAAACCATACTTTGTTCTGGTCAGGACGAGCAAAGTGCCGTCACCATGCTGAAGAAGCATCAGATCATGGAGCAGGCCGTGGAGGACTACGCAGAGACCGTCCACCAGCTGTCCAAGACCAGCCGAGGACTCGTAGCCGACGGACACCCTGAAAGGTTCTCAGCGTTGCTGCATCATATCACATTGTCTCCTGTTTTAGTCCTGCAAAATCAGTTCAAAAGCTCTAACAGCTGTTAGAGATCGATGTCATGGTTTTCAGGGTAAAACATGCACCTGAAAACAGATGAATATCCTGATGTGAGTTTTACTGGAGAGGAACTAGTTCTCAGCTGGGCTTTTATTGTGAAAAACCTGCATACCCTGACACCGCCACAGCAGCCCTATAACCCAGTTTCTTTGTCTATCTGTCAGTGAGCGGATCAGCATGCGGCAGTCTCAGGTAGACAAACTGTACGCCGGCCTCAAGGACCTGTCTGAAGAGAGGCGGGGCAAGCTGGACGAGAGGCTCCGCCTCTTCCAGCTCAACAGGGAGGTGGACGACTTAGAGCAGTGGATCGCCGAGCGGGAGGTGGTGGCTGGGTCACACGAGCTGGGTCAGGATTATGAACACGTCACGGTAAGTTACTGTGAGACTCTGATAGACCAGCTGTGGTCCTGGCGTTTGTGCCTGAGCTCTCCTGGACTGGAGACACCTCACCAGTAGGACTGACCTACAGTTTGTGGTTTTAGATGCTGCAAGAACGTTTTCGGGAGTTTGCGCGGGACACCGGAAATATCGGGCAGGAGCGAGTGGACGGCGTGAACCGGCTGGCGGATGAGCTGATCAACGCCGGACATGGTGACGCAGCCACGGTGGCGGAGTGGAAGGATGGACTGAACGAGGCCTGGGCGGACCTGCTGGAGCTTATCGACACGCGGACACAGATCCTTGCCGCCTCCTTCGAGCTTCACAAATTTTACCATGACGCCAAGGAGATCCTGGGACGCATCGCCGACAAGCAGAAGAAGCTGCCAGAGGAGGTCGGCCGGGACCAGAACACAGTGGAGATGCTGCAGAGGATGCACAACACCTTCGAACACGACATCCAGGCGCTGGGAACGCAGGTAAGACTGCTGCAAAATATCAGTGGAAGTATTTACAGTCAGAGCATCTCCTGATCACCTAGAGTTTGTTTTCAGTCAAGATGTTCTATGGATGTTTGGTTGAAATTAGATAAAAAATGAACAGGCAGCAGTTTAACGTCTGGTTTTTGTCTGAGTAATACTAACCTCTTTGTGACCTGCAGGTGAGGCAGCTTCAGGAGGACGCCTCGCGTCTGCAGTCAGCGTACGCCGGAGACAAAGCCGACGACATCCAGCGCAGAGAGAGCGAGGTGATGGAGGCTTGGAGGAGCCTGCTGGAGGCCTGTGATGGACGCCGGATCCGCCTCCTCGACACTGGAGACAAGTTCCGATTCTTCAGCATGGTCCGGGACCTGATGCTCTGGATGGACGACGTGATCCGGCTCATCGAGGCCCAGGAGAAACCCAGGTAGGCCCGCCTGCTGCAGCCCACCGTTTGTTAACAAGTGTCAGGAGTCAAACTGACGGAGATGTTTGTGGTTCTAGAGATGTTTCTTCCGTGGAACTGCTGATGAACAACCATCAGGGCATCAAGGCAGAGATCGATGCCCGCAACGACAGCTTCACAGCCTGCATCGAGCTGGGCAAGGCCCTGCTAGCCAGGAAGCACTTTGCTTCAGAAGAGGTGAGCTAAGGGAAGAACAGAGGAGGAACACGGAAAACATCAGGAGAATTAAGAGGAAGCACAGGAAAAAGAGAGGAAATAGAGAGAGAGCAGGTTTTTAGAGACAGAGAACAGAGAGAAGACAGATGGGGGGCACAGAGGGAACATGGGTAGCTTCCACAGTTTTATAAAATCTTGGCAGAATTGTTTTCATTTGGGTCAGCAATGGTTCTGGCCTAGGAACCTCCGTCTCTCTCTTTTACTGCCTGTGGAACCTGGTTGTTCTTGTTTCCTTCTGGGTTTGGGATGTTTGGACTTACCGGCGATCCCTGGCTGTGCCGATGATCCGTGTTCTGTGTTCCCTGTCGTTCAGATTAAGGAGAAGCTGCTGCAGCTCACAGATAAGAGGAAGGAGATGATCGATAAGTGGGAGGACCATTGGGAGTGGCTCCGCCTCAGTAAGACTGACTTCCTGTTTACTTCGTATACCAACCAATCAGGAGTTCCTAATGGTGGTCTAATCTTCCTTCTTTTCAGTCCTGGAGGTGCACCAGTTCTCTCGGGACGCGGGCGTGGCTGAAGCCTGGCTGTTGGGCCAGGAGCCATACCTGTCCAGCAGGGAGATGGGGCAAAGCGTGGACGAGGTGGAGAAGCTGATCAAGCGTCACGAGGCCTTCGAGAAGTCTGCCGCCACCTGGGAGGAGCGATTCTCCGCCCTGGAGAGGCTGACCACGGTGAGCAGGGGGGATGAGGAGGAGGGTGACAGCGGAGAGGGTTCTGAGGATGGTGACAATGAGGCTGACAGGGTTGTCCGGTTTTCCAGCTGGAGCTGCTGGAGGTCAGGAGGCAACAGGAAGAGGAGGAGAGGAGGAGGAAGCCTCCATCTCCAGAGCCAGCTGTGGTCAAGCAGGAGGAAGCTCAGCAGCAGAGGTGAAATTCCCAGAAGAACACACATGCATAAAATGACCAGGAAGGTGACCAGGAGGATCAGTTCTTTTAAGAACCTCATGGGGGTACCAAACACATGAGCGAGATAGAGAAGAGATCAGAGCTAGAGATGAAGAAGAAGTGGACCGTAGGAGCTCCTGTTCGGTTAAACTGAACCCATGATGATTAGAATCCATGATGTGAGGGATCGGAGGAATCCAGCTCAGGATATCTCCAAACTCCTAAGAAGTTAACAGTAAGGCAGGTTCAGACAATAGTATTCTGGGGTTCTGTAGGACCACTGGCTCTAAAAAGAGTGGGCTGGGTTACAGCTCTATGTGGGTTCATCCAGGAGGAAGCAAAGCTGAAGGTTTCAAAAGAACGTAACTGGAGGGAAGTTCCTTCCTGGTTTTATCCCATAATGACAAATGTTCCTCATTTAGTTTTATAGAACCTTTTTTAAACATAAGGAGCTGAGCAAAGCTTTCTGAATCAGATAAACTGGACACAACAACTTGGTTCTGATGAACACAGACTTCTTCTGTTTCTACCACAGCTTCAGTTTTGCTACACCTCCTATGGTGTTGGAGAAACATGTGCAGCTGGGTCAGAAAATATCCTTGCAGAACTAAAAGATTCAGGAGCTCAGTGATGAACCCAGTCCTGTTTGGACCTACATAGATCAGCCATAAAGAAGCTTATTTTTCCCTTTGTAGATGTGCACATGGTTCTGGACCTTAGGCGTTCCAGCTGCTGCACTTATGGGTCTGTCAGTGCAGATAAACTGTTGGACCATAAAAAAATAGAATAAAAACCCGGTGACAGAACCAAACAAAACCGTGTGAACTGATCTGTAGCTACACACACATAGAGTTTATCACACTGATCTCTGTTGTCAGTTTGGAGCTCCAGAAGCTTCTTCTGTCTCCTCAGGTTCTGAACTGGGTGTTTGTGCTCCTGGGTCAGCTGGATGCTGATGAGAACTAGAAGCAGGTTAGAGGCGTTCCTCCTAAGATATGTCAGCTTACAAAATAAACCTGCTAGATGTTCTCCTGCCCTGCAGGTGCTGACCATCGGAACCATCATTCAACATAACCGGGTCACAGGAAGCCGGACTTTCCTGACCCAGTAATCCTTTTGATGCGTTTTTCCACAATCACATTTTTAGTTTGAGGGTTTTCTCAGATTTTCCCACAACGTGTTCAGCTTAGAGATTGATGATGGTTCTGACATGGATAAATATTCAGAACCTTTTGGATTTAACCTTCACGGTCTACTGGAGGACCTACAGTTTTCTGACCAATCAGAGAGCAAAGAGACACTCTCAGTCACTCCCAGTAAGGCCAGACTAGGCCGGGCCAGACTAGGCCAGGCCAGACTAGGCCAGGCCAGACTAGGCCGGGCCAGTCTAGGCCGGGCCAGACTAGGCCGGGCCAGACTAGGCCGGGCCAGACAAGGCCGGGCCAGACTAGGCCGGGCCGGGCCGGGCCAGGCAAGTTTATTTACAGCACATTTCAGTAGCAAGACAATTTAAGAGCTGTTCATTATGGAAGCAAATCGTTACCATATTTCAAATGAAAAACATTAAATGCTTTTTCATTTGAAATATGGTAACGATTTGCTTCCATAGTTCATGAACAAAAGAGAAAGAGACATAATAGGTAAAGTGGCATTAAGGGATTAATAATAGTTAACATACACAAATAATTAAAGAGAATAAAAATGAATAATTGAAATAATAAGATGACAATAAAAAAGATAAAAAATGAAAATTAATTATAAAATAATTGATAGGAAAATGAAAGGAAAGTTGGACTGAAAACTTTAATAATGTTTAGATGGCCCAGTCAAAGGCCACTCTAAACAAATAAGTTTTTAATCTTGATTTAAAGGAATTTAGGGTTTCAGCTTTTCCAGTTTTCTGGGAGTTTATTCCAGATTAGTGGAGAAGTAAAAGCTGCTTCTCCATGTTTGGTTCTGGTTCTGGTTCTGGTTCTGGTTCTGGTTCTGCAGAGTAGATTTGAGCCAGAAGACCTGAGAGGTCTGGATGGTTGATCCACTGACAACAAGTCTGTAATGTATTTTGGTGCTAAGCCATTCAGTGATTTATAGACTGTAGATTTCAGCTTTGGATGGTTCTGGAGAAACTGAGCCTGAGGGTTCTGTTTAACCTGGTAGGATACAGTGTGAGGAAACCATCTGCTGTTCTTTCCATCACCCAGCAGCTTCTGCTTCCTGATGCTACTGATGGAGTCAGAGACATGTTCCTGACAGTGTTCCTGGATAAAACATGGCTGTGGTGGCAGGTCAGGGAGGTGTCAGGGTCAGTGAAGCAGAGCATCAATAATCAGACAATATCAGAAATAATCACCTCAGTCACAGAAGATCCACCCATGAGGACTATACCAACATCTGCAGAGAACTAACCCCTGTTACCATGGTGAAGCGTCCTCATGTTGTTCCTTATTGTTCAGAAACTTTCTGTGTTTCACTTGCAGCGCCGCCACTCAGAATGGACTGCCATCGGATCAGGACCAGGACTCTCCTCAGGTCAGTTCTACCCCTCTTTATTGCTCCTTCTCAGCTCTGTCTGAAGGGGGCGCTGTATTCTGAAACCATTACACACAAACAAAGTAGATCTTCAAAAGAAGAGCCCAGACTTTCAGCCAGAGAACATTGGCTGAAAGCTAATGATGAGACAGAACATGGTACCGGTACCATAAAACCATTGTTCAGTGCATTTCAGAACACAAATAAAACCAAGACTAAAAATAATCAGCATCTTTTATTCTGGATTTAGTTTCTGTTTCAACTTAAAGAAAAAAGAAAAATCTGTGATAAAACAATAATAATAATTAATTAGATTTATTTTCATTTACTGTCATGAACTAAACACAGATTCAGATTAATAATGAGTTTTTCTCCCCCAGCATCGTGTTGATGTTTAAATCCTGTTATCATTTCTGTTTAAACGTGTAAATATGTTGTCCGGTTACATAATATGTAATAAAGTTCTCACTTCTGGTTCTGATGTGTTTTCCATCCTGTGACGATGTTTAAATAATGCTGACCCAATGTTTTGCCACACTGGACTTTAAAGTTGATCATTGTTGCTGTTTCTCAGTGATTTATTGTTTTATTGTGATGATTTTATAGTTTGACTCTGGTCAGCTGGAAATAAATCATTTAAAACAATGTTCTAGAGCTTTAAGAAGAGTTCAGGCCAGAAGTGACAGCACATTTTTGTTGCAGTCAATAAATGATAATCAGGTATAATTAATCATTCGATACAACAATGAAATCATTTCAAAATGACTTTCTGAATACCGCTGTGTGGACTAGAGAATAAAATAGATTGAAATCCTTTTGGGGCTGTTTTGGGATTAAATCTGTTGAGTTCTAGTGAGGAAACCTGCTGCATGGTGTCACATATCTGCTGCTGGTTGAAAGCAGCAAGCTTCTGATGCACCACAGATGTTTCTAAGAAGGAGGTGGCTGTCGTTGCCTGATCAAAAAACTGCAATCTAGCCTTCAATTCTGGTTTAAAGGTGATTTAAATTTGCATCAAGAGGAGGCTGTGCTAAGATACAGCTAAGTGTGCAGAGAGTCCAACCAGATGAAGTTCTAATCCACATGTATCTGGTATTATCTACAAGGCCTTTACTTGAGATTAAAATCTCTTTCCAAGACGGACCTGGCAAGATGGCAGCAGAGTTACAATGAAACAAAATCCATTCATACGCGGAATAACATGTCTGATCAAGGTACCAACTCAGAAAAAAATCAAGAAATGAAACTGTTTCTTTACGGGTCCTTTAAGATTGCCTTGAATTCACCAACAGTCACCAGCTCTACCAGACTTCCTGGAGGTCACTCCAGGCAGAGGAGTCAACATATTTAGAAGCTGTCCTGCCTGGCTCAGTTTTGACTCTGGGACCAGTCCAGTGATTAAAAGCCTGAGAGATGCTTGAACCGCCACCTTAAAGTGGTGGAGGGGTTTGAGCGCTCAACTGATCCTAGAGGCTATGTTGTCTGGGGCTTAAATGCCCCTGGTAGGGTCTCCCATGGCAAACAGGCTCTAGGTGACGGGTCAGACAAAGAGCGGTTCAAGAACCCCTCATGACGACTACAGAATCGAGGCACCTGACGTTGCCCGGTACAGCGGAGTTGGGGTCTCACCCTGGAGCCAGGCCTGGGGTCGGGACTCGTCAGAGAGCGCCTGGTGGCTGGGTTGCTCCTCGCGGGACCCGGCCGGGCCAAGCCCGAACGAGAGATGCAAGACCAACACCCAGTGGGCCCACCACCTGCAGGGGGAACCGTGAGGGACCAGTGCAAAGAGGATTGGGCAGCGGACGAAAGTGGAGACCTCAGCGGCTCAATCCCCGGATGCTTAGGCTGGCTCTAGGGATGTGGAATGTCACCTCGCTGGGGGGAAAGGAGCCTGAGCTTGTGCGGGAAGTTGAGAGATATCAACTAGAAATAGTCGGACTCGCCTCCACGCACAGCGTGGGCTCTGGAACCCATCTCCTCGAGAGGGGTTGGACTCTCTTCTACTCTGGAGTGACCCACAAGGAGAGGCGGCGGGCTGGTGTGGGTTTGCTTGTTGCCACCCAGCTCAGCCGTCTCGTGTTGGGGTTTACCCCAGTGGATGAGAGGGTCGCATCCCTGCTCCTTCAGGTTGGGGAGAGGTCTCTGACTATCATTTTGGCCTATGGGCCGAGCGGTACTGCGGAGTACCCTGCCTTCTTGGCGTCCCTGTCGGGGGTGCTGGATAGTGCCCCTCCCGGGGACTCCATAATTCTGCTGGGGGACTTCAACGCCCACGTGGGGAACGACAGTGACACCTGGAGAGGCGTGATCGGGAGGAATGGCCTCCCCGATCTGAATCCGAGGGGTGTTTTGTTATTGGACTTCTGTGCTAGTCACGGATTGTCCATAACGAACACCATGTTCAAACATAAGGGTGTCCATCAGTGCACTTGGCACCAGGAATCCCTAGGCAGGAGGTCGATGATCGACTTTGTTGTCATGTCATCAGACCTTCGGCCGCATGTTTTGGACACTCGGGTGAAGAGAGGGGCTGAGCTGTCCACTGATCACCACCTGGTGGTGAGTTGGATCCACTGGAGGAGGAGAAAGCTGGACAGACTTGGCAGGCCCAAGCGCATAGTGAGGGTCTGCTGGGAATGTCTGGCGGACCCCTTGGCCAGGGATGTATTCAACTCTCACCTCCAGGAGAGCTTTGACCAGATCCCGGGGGATGTTGGAGACATAGAGTCCGAGTGGACCATGTTCTCCGCAGTGGACCATGTTCTCCGCATCTATTGTTGATGCTGCAGTCTGCAGTGCCTGTCGCAGCGGCAATCCCCGAACCCGGTGGTGGACACCGGCAGTAAGGGACGCTGTCAAGCTGAAGGAGTCCTATTGGCTGTGGTTGGCTTGTGGGACTCCTGAGGCGGCTTAAGGGTACCGTGAGGCCAAGCGTGCTGCGGCCCGTGCTGTGGCAGAGGCAAAAACTCGGGCCTGGGAGGAGTTCGGTGAGGCCATGGAGAAGGACTACCGGTTGGCCCTGAAGCGATTCTGGCAAACCATCCGGCGCCTCAGGAGGGGGAAGCAGTGCTTCGCCAACATTGTTTACAGTGGGGGTGGGGAGCTGCTTACCTCGACTGGGGACATTATCGGGCGGTGGAAGGAGTACTTCGAGGATCTCCTCAATCCTGCCATCACGCATTCCCTGGTGGAAACAGAGGCTGGGGACTCGGGGTTGGACTCTTTCATCACCCAGGCTGAAGTCACTGAGGTGGTTAAAAAGCTTTGCGGGGGCCCTTTGTCTCACCAGTTCTGTTCATAACTTTTATGGACAGGATTTCTAGGCGCAGCCAAGGGCCGGAGGGGGTCTGGTTTGGGGACCAGAGGATTTCGTCTCTTCTTTTTGCAGATGACGTGGTCCTGCTGGTCCCCTCTAGCCAAGACCTACAGCATGCGCTGTGGCGGTTCGCAGCCAAGTGTGAAGCGGCTGGGATGAAGATCAGCTCCTCCAAGTCAGAGGTCATGGTTCTTGACCAGAAAAGGGTGGCTTGTCCTCTTGAGGTTGGAGGGGAGTTACTGCCTCAAGTGGAGGAGTTTAAGTATCTCGGGGTCTTGTTCACGAGTGAGGGAAGAATGGAGCGGGAGATCAACAGACGGATCGGTGCGGCTGCCACAGTAATGGGGGCGCTGTGCCGGTCCGTTGTGGTGAAGAGAGAGCTGAGCTGAAAAGCAAAGCTCTCGATTTACTGGTCGGTCTACGTTCCTACCCTCACCTATGGCCATGAACTTTGGGTCATGACCGAAAGAACGAGATCCCGGATACAAGCGGCTGAAATGAGCTTCCTCCGTAGGGTGGCCGGAAACTCCCTTAGAGATAGGGTGAGGAGCTCGGCCATCCGGGAGGGGCTCGGAGTAGAGCCGCTGCTCCTCCACATCGAGAGGAGCCAGTTGAGGTGGCTCGGGCATCTATACCAGATGCCTCCTGGACGCCTTCCTCGGGAGGTGTTCCAGGCACGTCCCACCGGGAGGAGGCCGTGGGGACGGCCCAGGACACACTGGAGGGACTATGTCTCTCGGCTGGCCTGGGAACGCCTTGGGCTCCCCCTGGAGGAGCTGGAGGAGGTGTCTGGAGAGAGGGACGTCTGGGCGTTTCTGCTGAGTCTGCCGCCCCCGCGACCCGGTCCCGGATAAAGCGGAAGACGATGAGTACGAGTACCCTCCCCCCCCTCCACTTCTGAACTTGAACTTATAAACAGCCTGGTCCCCAAATGACCACCGACAGAGCCCTGACTTGAACAGCAGCCAGTCAGGGTCTGTAACAGCGCATATTATTAGCACTAGAGGGACGTCTGGGTGTCTCTGCTGAGTCTGCTGCCCCCGCGACCCGGTCCCGGATAAAGTGGAAGACAACGAGTACGAGATGCTGAGCATGATGGGTCTTGCCATAAGAGCGGTCAGGTAGGAAGGAAGTCATCTCACAACACATTTGTACTCAGAAAGCAGCCAGAGTGAGGATGAAGGACGGCCAGCAGCAGCATACAGATGACAACAAGTAATGAACCGTGGTATGAAGTCACAGAACAGGAAGTATATACTGAGTGTCATTCCTTTAGATTCTGCTCTGATCCATATACATCAAGTCACCATAGTCCAGGTAGAAAAGCTGATCAAATTAAATCATCTCTGACCTACTGAGAGAAGAAAGACTTGTTTCTAAAAAGAAACTTAATTTAACTTAAATTAGATACAAGGCTGTTTATTCTCCTTGAAAGTGAGTCAGTGATCAATGATAACACCGAGGGGCTTCTATGAGTTAACAGTTTCAGTTTGTGTAGAGCTGTAATTCTAGGAAGGGTTCTAGAGAACAACATGAGCTTGTCTCAGCATTCGGTACCAGTTTAAGTTGTTTCACACGTGACTGGACTCGATAATTTGCCCCACGGATTTAGAGCAGCAGTAGATGACAGCATTATCTTCATCATGTGGTAAATCCTGACAAAGGTCATTAACAGATCATTTACGGTATGCTACGGTTCATGTTAACATTTGAACCATAACTGACCCCAGGAAAGCATTTCAAATGAATAAATTCAGATTCCTTGAGTTTAACTGTGGGGCTTCTATCAGTCAGACTTGTTAGGGTAAAACAAGAAATATTGAACACCTTTATATCAGAATCTTACGTTGTTATGATAAAACTGTCTTATCCAATCTGGACCAGCAGGATGCGGTGGAAGATGGCTGTCTGGTCAATGGGATTGTTGAGCGCAGCTCCAAGGAACCAAGCCCTGCCCCCTCGCCGACCTCTGGCAGGAAGACCAAAAACAGCCAGTCGTCCACTCTACCCACCAAGAACCAGGACTCTCTGTCACAGCTTGAAGGCTTCCTGCACCGCAAACACGAGTGGGAGGGGCACAACAAGAAGGCCTCCAACAGGTGAGATCCGTCGCACTGCCTGGCTTCACCCTCTGACGTCGCATCACCTGACCCCTGCTGCTCTGTGATTGGCAGGTCCTGGCACAATGTGTACTGCATCATCAGCAACCAGGAACTGGGCTTCTACAAGGACAGCAAGGCGGCAGGTCAGGGCGTGTCCTACCACGGCGAGCTGCCCGTGAGCCTGAAGGATGCCACTGGTGATGTCGCGTCAGACTACAAGAAGAAGAAACATGTCTTCAAGCTCAGGTAAGGATGAGACAATCCAGAACCAAACCCAGACCAGTTTAGAAGCAGTGACAGGCTGCATTTTTCCAGCCTTTGTGATGTTAAATCTGTCCATGTCGGCTGAGCGGTCCATCAGCGATCTGACAGAACGCTATGGTGCAGAGTGAACAATTCATTGGCCAAAACTGGCTTGCTTCATCTTTCCGAGGCAGACACCAGGCCTTCAGAAAGCAATGCAGAACCTGTCTAAACTGCTACAAAAGAGTCTAAACCAGATCAAAACCTGTTTAAACTGGTACAAAATAATTTCAAACAGTTTAAATCAGTTCAGCATGATTTGATGTAATGTTCTTCTGATGTATTTAGTGTTTTTAGTGTGATTGCTGTTATCTCAGTTCCTCTGTTCTTGTAGCAATAAGCATCTTCTGTATGAATGCTGTTCTACAAATTAATTCACCTTGTCCTACAACTGCTATAAACCAGTACAAGTTGGTCTAAACTTGAATTAACTGTTTTAAACTGGTATCAGTGAAAACCAACTGAAACCGGCATAAACTAGTTTAAACTGTTCATCTGACACAGAGGCAGTCATCTCTGATTGGACCTTCAGAGAATAAACACTCTGTTCCTCATGTTGTCACAATCTTCTTTCCCTCCAACTGATTTGGTCTCAGCTCATTGAGTGACCATCAGAACCTCAAGATCCAAACAAACATCTCTCTGTCTCCCACCCCCTCCCATATCTACCCTGCTTCAGCTCTGTGTCTTGTCTTCTTTTTGGAGCCTCTTTTTGCATATCTTCCAAAATTCTTAGTTATGGATTTGGTCAGCAGGTCTCTCAATGCAATTGATCAAATTTTCTCGATGAGAAGACAGGGTGAAGGAGAGCCCACTTGCCCGGGCAGGACATTTTTCTCCGGATACACGATGGACTCCTGGCAGAAGTGGAGGATTGTGTGTCTGTCGATAATGTCAGTCGAGGATGTGGAAGATGTGTATATAATTGGATGTTTGATATCAGGATTTCTGCTTTTTGGAGTCAGCGGTTACCTGGCATATCGAGAAATTCGGAGAATGTCAGCAGCTGTTCTGGCCATTGTGAGGCTGCCTGGCATGTATGATGGGATCTTCAGAGCGATCAACACTCAGACTGAGATGTTACGTGAGCTGAATCGCAGACTGGATGTGATCCTTACGATCGCAGGCAGGTTGCGGTTCCTGGACTCAGGGGTGAAATGGGATAAATCTTGGAGAAAGTTGTTCGCTTGGATCTGGCAGAAAGACCAGGAATTTGGCTGTTTGGATTCGCCTTTGAGAAGCACCAGCGAGACTCTCAAGGCTGACGGGAAATTAAGAGTCAGCCTAACCCAAATAATTATTGTTTTTCTGAATCTGGCTCCCCTGCACGGCCTTGATGGCTGGTTATCTTCAACTTCTCCTAGAAGTTATGTAAACATGACGCTCTGCTCCCTCTGCTCCCTCCCTTCCCTGAGGACATCTGTGGACCTGCTCAGAACTTTGTGGCCGGTTGATGTACATTCCAACAAACCATCAAGGACAATGGCCTCTGTGACATTGCTTCATGGACTTACTTGCACACACACACATGCTCAAGATAAACATATGCACCCCTCACACCACCTTCACCGTTCCCAGCATGATGTTGTTTTGACAACTTGTTGCTTCTTTGTTCTGAGGTTTTTTACAATCTCAAACTGTATCCTGCTAAGGATAAAGTGTGAAATATGATTTATTTTCCTCTACTTTCCTAATGTGGCCTCTTTTCTCATCTAACAAGGGCAGCGCCTGTGAGTGGGCAGCAAAGCCTCGGTGACCCGTCCCCCCCTTGTCTTGTGTCATGATGTATGTTTGGATGGGTTCTACTGGACTTCTAATTTCCCCTCAGGAATCAATAAAGTATCTTTGAATTGAATTGAAACATCCGAAGCGACTTCCTGAATGAATCTGACCTTTCCATGCTGTTCTTCTTCTTCTCTTTCAGAGTTTCCGATGGAAATGAGTATCTATTCCAAGCCAAAGATGAAGTGAGTATCCTGTTTCCCTCAAGTTGGGATCAGAAATAAAAAGAGAAATAAAACAAAACCATCCTCTCCAACTAACCGGGTTCCAGAATCTTTACCAACCTGAGGTGGTTACTTTTGGATAAAATTGCTGAAAGAGGATTTTAACGTACTGATTCTTCTGAACTGTCACCATAGTTTATGGTTCAGATAAATATCCAGGTCTGTTCTCCAACAGACTCTGGATCAGGTTTACTCACCGTGATTTTCAGCAGCATGTTGTCTGAACATGTGTCCTGACCTCTGTCGCCCCCTGCAGGAGGAGATGAGCACCTGGATCCAGGCCGTCCTGAATGCCGCCACCGCAGAGCGCTCTGAACTCCACGGCAGCAACCCCGGCACGCCGTCCACCGGGCGTGCTCAGACGCTACCGGCCACTGTGTCGCTCACCACCGAGTCCAGTCCTGGGAAGAGAGAGAAAGACAAGGAGAAGGACAAGGAGAAACGCTTCAGTCTGTTTAGCAAGAAGAAGCAGTAGCAGAAGAGCCACCAGGAGGCACGTTGGTGGAACTGAACCCGGTGCTCCAAAGCAGGAAATATTCCGACCTGACCTGCTTCGGAGCGCCGACTCACATTCAGCTCCTGTCAGCTTTACTGGGATCCAAACTGCACATCCAGAACTTTCCCGAAACCTTCATGAAGTCTGTCAGCTCTTCACCTCTGCTACAAAACTGATCCCTGAACGGGATCCAGAAATGGTCGAGCAGCAGAACACCTTCTGGATCCCAAGGTTAGATCCAGAATTGATTCTTGGAGAACCAATTCCAGAGTTAGGTCCAGAATTGGTTCCACTGCAGAACCAGTATCTAAAACTAGTACTACTGAATCCATCCAAGACCAGGTTATGAAACTGGTTCTACTGTTGAGCTGGTTTAGGACCAGGCTCAGAAAATTGTTCTGCTGCCGAACCCATCCTTAACCAGGATCTAAAACTGGTTCCTGCAGAACTGATCCCAGACCAGGACCTAAAATGATTCTGCTGCACAATCAATCCCAGAGTGGGACCTTCAGTATAACTGGTTCCAGTGCAGAGATGATCTGAGACCAGGATCTAAAAACTAGTTCTGCAGCAGAACTGATCCAAACCAGGATATAAAAGTAATTCTATTCCAGAACCAAGGAGAGGATATAAATTTGCTTGGGACTGGGCTCAAAATCTGGAGAATCAATCCAAAACTGGGATCCAAAGCTTGGTTCTGCCTCAAAACTAGTAGAGATTTTGAAACCGTCTCTAAAGCAGAATTGATCTGACCCTGATTCTGCGCGTCCACTGTTCTGACATATCAGAACCACATTTACTAAACTTTAAAAGCCAATAAGCAGCTGCTGCTGCTGATGTCACTCATGATGTCACACTGATCAATCAGTGGTAGAGGTGGACAACTGATGAGATTCTGAAAAACTGAAAGTTTCACCAGCGTCGGCCCACTTGGTTGGTTCTGGATGTTTCTGATTCTGTTCAGTTGTCATTTGTTTCCCCTTAAAGTCAGTGAGATGCTGCCCGGCCTCTGATTGGTCAGTGTTGTGTCCCACCTGTTTTTTTCTGCTGGCCCAATGATTGGTTGTTGCTCGGCCCGTTGGCTCCATGAAGCAGGACCTGGTCGCTCTGGTTCTGATTTTCCTGAACTTATCTTTGTGTTTTTATTTTTCCTCGGTTCTGAAGGGACGTTGCTGAGAAACTGGACCAACTTTTTACGGCTTCGGAGTTAATCTTTTGTGTTGGGTGTAAAATTGTTCACCTGCATGCTTCATGTAAGCCCACTTGACCCGTCTTCTTCTTCTTCTTTGGTTCTGTCGCTCGCTCCGCGTCACTGTATCCGTAATGTAGCGAACATGTATGGAAGTTCGTGTTTCTGCACAATCCGAGCTGCATCGTTAGGAATGACCTATTAAAGCTTTTCTCATGTATGAAGCTGCACCTGTTAAAGCTGCCAACTCATTAAAGCTTTTAAACTATGACCTCACTTCCTGTTCTGTGATGTCATTTCATCACATTGTCAAATTCCCACAGAAACATCTTTTCTTGCTTTTTTTATTGTCGTTTTAATTCAAAACATTCAGATTTTTTCACTTTTTTACTTTTTCAATTAATTTCCTCAAAATCCTGAAATTTATTTCCTTTTTTTTCCATATAACTTATTATATTGTGACTTTACTTTCTGATATTAAACATTTTCAATAATTCAGCATTTTTTCTTGGATTTCTTGTTAAAACTTTAAGGTTAAAGCGTTTTTCTCAGTTCCTAAACTGAATATTTGCTTCAAATACAAACTTTGAGATTTTATCTGATAAAAATTTAAAAAACAAAACAAATCCAGATTTTACATTTTTCTTTTCTTGTTTTTAATATTTTACTTTTATTGGTATTATTTAGCTTATCACAAGTTGTTTGAATGTTTTTTTTTTGGCACATTAAGAGATAAAGAAATTTAATTTAATTTAGTTCAGTAGAGCAGTAGGAATATTAAAAAATAAATGTGAACAAATGTACTTGATTAAATACAGAAATATTAAGACATGCCAGTTCAATGAAAATATGTTATATTCCTCACCACCGTACCCAGACTGCCCTGTCAAAGTGTTCAAATACATCCACATGAATGCAGACTGTAGAAGAACCACAGTGCTGGTATTATTGGACCTCGGCGCAGTTGTCTTCTGGTACCAAACTTGGCTGGTTTGAGTCTTATTTGAAGGACAGGGTTTTTTAGTGTCAAAAAGTAACTTGTAACTTTACATCAGTTGACATGTGGGGTTCCCCAAGGTTCCATCCTGAGACCCATGGGATTCGTGCTTGTTTCTCTCTGAAAAGGTCAGAAACCCACACTCACACCTGATTGGCTCAGAACAAAACCTACAAAAGGAGCAGAAAATGTAAAAATATGGGGATAAAATGTACTAATGTCAAAGTGTTGTGACTATGAATCTGAGAATATTATTTAATATTAATATTAATATTTTATTAAATAATATTTGGGTCTGTTAAGGATTGTCCTGTGAATACCAGCCCAGTAAGGCGATGGTATTAGGACAGAATAGAAAGGTGTGAGACGAGCTCTGACATTATTGAACAGCATAAACTCTGCACATATATGGAATAAATTCACACAATTTCTTAAAATACAAGAATTTATTAACAAAAATAAGTCAACTCAAAGTCAAACATATTTCAATCAACAAACTCTTTACTTTGCTAAAACAATCCAACTAAACTACCAAGCAGAATTAAAGAATAATGAAGACTAATGGACTATATACAATATAAACAAGTTGATTAAAGATGATTGATAATTATGACCAAAAGAGTGATGCAACATTATCATGCAATGTTTATGTTTGAGAACCAAGGATTATCTTGTAGAATCTGGAAATGAAGTTAATAACTTAAGTGTCTTGGAACCAACTTAGGAAACAATCAGCAAACCTTTAGACAACCATTCACAATGAAAGATCAGATAAAATATTATTTTAATAAAATAATATCTGCTGAATAAAACCAACCTTCTGGATGACTAATTCTCAATGGTGTCTCATTAGCTGCCTTTATTTATTCAAATAATATTTAAAGAAATATTATTAAGGGAATATTTTGGAAAAGAGCCAAATCTTTCTGGAGAAATGGGGCTTAATGGTGTTTACTTAGTTATCAAATTTAGTAAAATGATGTTAGGGACACATTATTTACTGGATTGAAAACTAACAACCTTTCTGGTAAATATTATGGTAAATATTATTTGGCAGCAAGCACATGTTCTTAGCTGTTAGCAGTTGAAGCTAACAAAAGAAGCTGATAGCTTAGCACCAGAATCAAACACACACCTTTAAAATACCGTTAATAAAAGGGTTAAAATGCATAAGCGCGGACGGCGCGTTATGATCAATCTTCTGTTTAAAATCACCCTTCAATAAAGTTTGTCTTAACTTTAATAAAAACACAAACAAAGAAAAAAACTGAGCACGTATGCTGCAGATAGCCTGCTAGCACAAAGTTCAACACAAACAAAACCAAACTTCATAAAATGAAAAACGTTTAGATCATTTCAATCTAAATCACTTCTCTCTGCCCAAACCCTAACCTCGTTTGAATCGAGGAGGAGTTGTCTGGGCGACGACGAAGTTTGAAGAAAGCTCTGTGAACAAAGGGTTAGCTTCTAGCTAACCTCCGGAGCTGTAGCTGGATCTAATGTAGTTTGGACCTGGTTCTGATGGAGTTTGGACCTGGTTCTGATGGAGGTTTGTCCCTGGTTCTGATGGAGTTTGGACCTGGTTCTGATGGAGGTTTGTCCCTGGTTCTGATGGAGTTTGGACCTGGTTCTGATGGAGTTTGGACCTGGTTCTGATGGAGGGTTGTTCCTGGTTCTGATTGAGTTTGTTCGTGGTTCTGATGTAAATTGGACCTGGTTCTGATGTAGTTTGGACCTGGTTCTGATGGAGTTTGGACCTAGTTCTGATGGAGTTTGTTCCTGGTTCTGATGTAGTTTGGACCTGGTTCTGATGGAGTTTGGACCTGGTTCTGATGTAGTTTGGACCTCGTTCTGATGGAGTTTGGACCTAGTTCTGATGGAGTTTGTTCCTGGTTCTGATGTAGTTTTGACCTGGTTCTGATGGAGTTTGGACCTGGTTCTGATGGAGGTTTGTTCCTGGTTCTGATGGAGTTTGGACCTGGTTCTGATCGAGGTTTGTTCCTGGTTCTGATGGAGGTTGTTCCTGGTTCTGATGGAGGTTGTTCATGGTTCTGATGGAGGTTAGTTCCTGGTAATCGTTAGTGTGAGCTGCTGCAGCATCTCCTCCCATTTATGTAGTTATGTTTCTGTGTGGGGGGAGGGGTGAAGGGCAGCCATGGATTAGCCAATCAGCATCGAGTGTCAGAGAAATTCGACACCTGCTGTTTTTCTAAGGAAGGACGTCACTCTGCCTTCTAACTGGCCGGCCTTTTTAACATGGAGCAGCTCCCAAGACCTACCTAATGGGACAAAAGGAGAAAAAGACAAAAATGCCTGAACATGATCTTGAACAACTTTAAATAACTCGGAAACTATAAGGACTATCGATTTGATTCATGCACCGTATGAATCCGCACGCTTTGCTGAACAATCATGAAGCTTTTCAAGTTTCTACAAAAATCTGAGTAGGAGGTGTGACCCTGTAAAAAATGGATCATTTTGAACATTTTAACCTAAGTGAAGGCAGATTTTTTACTCTGAAACAAACCTATCTCACAGGAAAACGGTAAAAGGTATCAAACTAATCCCTTGTGAGTGAGAGGACCCATTGAAGCTAAAAACTAAGAAGCTCGTGTGTCTACATACTGCCATTTAGGAGATTGTGCGATTCGAAAATGACCCTTTTCACTAAAATTCGCAGTCCTTCCTTTTCTTACATTTTGTATTGATTCCAATGGGTCAGGAGGTGTGACATTTCTGTGCTCAGGTAGGATTTTAAAGAAAACCGTAAAACCTACGGCGATGACACTTATATTACCTGAAAGCAGAAACACAGAGCTACGGTTTGATGCATAAATTATTTCTATAGAGTGAAATTTGCAAGAATAACAGCAATTTGTGTAACTGCACCAGTTTTACACAAGAAATGAAGACCCACGTCTCATACTGATGTCTTGGTATCTGTAATTTCTCTCAGCTCTCTTGACACTAGGACACCTTGGCATCGTGAAAACTAAACAATAAATAAAGAACAATACAGTGTCACTATCATACTGCTACACATGTTTATTATAAACTGTATAATTTCATTACAACATGCCATATTAATACAACATATTTACCTCGAAATAGCACAAAGTATGAAGGAGGAGATAGGTGCCTAAAAAGTGTTAGATATATATAATGTTAATAATAATAAAGAGAAACAGGAACACTGTTTAAAGCATTCGCACAATAAACAGATCCATTAAAGTGACAGCAGCAGAATTTTTGGATTGCTCTCACACCTGGAAACATTCAGGTCCAGAGCACATAGCAAGACTTGGTTTGGTCCATAACTCAGATCTTGACACAGAGAGCTGTGGTGCCCCTTTAAGAGAAAAATCGGAACTAAAATAAAGTTTCATTTGTTTCAGCCAAAATACTTTAAACCCTTTTTAATAAACAGGCAGCAGCAGATTCCTCCAGCAGAGCATTGTCCATCCATCAAACTACAGCCGAAAACTCGCTTTCTTTACATCACAGTGCCATGTGTGGCCCACCGCATGGACCGCCCCATTGGTCCTTGGTCCAGTCCTGGTGCTCCTGTGATCACTGTAAGATGGATGGATGGATACTAGTAGACCCATTTACTTCACCTCATTCAGACTGAACACAAAACATTAGGCATCTAGATAAAACCACCAATAATAACAACAATGATTATAAAAAGAGGAAGAAATGATTGGAAGTTGACCAGGAAGCTTCAGCGGCTTTTATTTTGAAATTCTCCGGAGGAAGTCTTTCTCACTGTTTCCATCTTGATGTGGTCAGTGATCCCTAAACTTCCCGTTATTATTCCCGCTTTGCTCCTGTTTTTTTGGGTCCAGCGGGCTGTTGGTGCCTTTGGAACCGCCCTGAGTGTCTGTCCGGCTGCAGAACCTGTCACTGTGGGCCGAGGGGCTGATTAGGAGCAGCGAGGTCAGATTCTGGTTCTGTAATCTGCGGATTTCAGGCTGAACAGACGGCGGAGGGATTTTCTGCAATTCCAGCCTTCCCGGAGTCATCAACGGAATTAAATGATGAAATTGTGATTGGGTTCGTGTCCGCAGCTTATCCGACCGGACCGAAACCTAGTGGGCTGATCAGAGCCGCGCCAGCCCGCTGAGGATGTGCTTTTGTCCGTATTATTGATCCAGGATGATGGACTCAGAGCTCCAACCGAATTCTTATTCTAAAGAAACAGGTTTTGCAGTTGCAGGTTTAAACTAGTTTTTATGTGAACTGGGTTCAGATCGGATTTACACCAGATATTAATATCAAATTAAACCTGTGAGACTCTGTTTTATTTAAACACAGCTGCTCAATTTCTCTGGATAATAAGTAATAAAATATTATTTTTAATCATGTGAAAAATTAAACTCAGGCTAGAACCTGAATACATTTAAACTTTTTATATGAATAAAATATGATAAACATTCATTTTCCAACCAAAGATATAATAAATCTGTTCACAGCAGAGACATTTTTATTTCTATAGAATAAATTAACTGTTTCAGCAGATTTAGCTGAGCTTTTGTCTTCTGAATATGAAACAATGCAAGACATGGTGAATGAATACAGCCTTATTCTTGAGAATGAACTTGTTTCAAGTCTGAAGGAACCACACATGATCTGATAGAACCACCCATGATCTGAAGGAACCACACATGATCTGATAGAACCACCCATGATCTGAAGGAACCATGTTTGTTAATAGGAAGATTTGATGAATGTCCGAGTTTGTGTTTTCTCCAATTAGGAGAGTGGCATTATGGGAAGTGTAGTTGGCTGTTGCTCAGTTAAAAGAACTCCAAAGAGAGACTACAGCTCCCAGCAGTCAGACTGAACGTGCTCAGAACTTGTTGAATGCTGCTGGAACCCAACATGTCGGATAAAACGGCACCGCGCTGCCAGCTCCGGTTGGAGTGGATCCACGGTTACCGGGGCCACCAGTGCCGGAACAACCTGTACTACACAGCAGGGAAGGAGGTGGTTTACTTTGTAGCTGGGGTGGGTGTGGTCTACAACACCCGGGAACACACACAGAAGTTCTTCCTGGGCCACAATGATGACATCATCAGGTGAGGAGGCGGATCCAAAATGGCAGGAGGTTAAATATTTCCTTCCTAACATCCATCTGTTTATCCATCCATCCATCCACAGTCACATTAACTGTATTTATACGCAAAATTGATCAAACTCATAATCTGTTAAATGTATGTAATTTTCTACCTGAAAGATGAATCCAGTGAAAAACATTTTTTCATAAAGCAGATGATAAGAAGGGGCGGAGGATGGGGGAGTCAGAACCTGAATATTCAGCCTATTCTAGAAGCGGATTAAAGGTAAACCATGATGAAAGGCTCTCTGCTCTCTCTGGTCTGAGTTCTAATGGTAACTTGAAGAGAAAGTTTGGGAGAGGAAAGAAAACTTTTGTTCTTATGTATCTTTAGGGTACAAGAGGACAAAACATTTATCCAGACTTGGTTCTGACTAGGCTGGGTAAAGGAGACATCCTGATGGTTCTGCGGTGCCAATTCTCTCTGTTTCTGAGTCTTGGAACTATTTCCACCGTTTTATTTAGCACAGGAGAGGGAACCACAATGTAATCAGAATATCGGTGAAGGTAGAATAATATCTCCAGGTATCACATGTCATCGTTCTGCAGAAGGTTTCAGTCACTGTTTAACATTTACTAATCATGGATTATTTTCCTCCTGATAAAATCTTCCTCCAATCAGCTGAGGAACAAGATTCAATTCAATTAATTATGTTTATTTATAACAGCGGTTATCACAAGGCACATTACAAAAAAATCAAATTTATGTACATAAATATATAATCAGTCCAGTCATACAGACTGAGGCCAAGTCGGTTACATCCATTCCTATTAGGTCCTAGTTATCAACCAGTTCCGTCAAATTCAAAGGGACTGTGTAGCAATCCCTCATACAGAGCATGCATGTAGCAAAACACTTTAACAAGAAGAAACCTCCAGCAGAACCAGGCTCAATGTGAGCGGCCATCTGACACGACCGACTGGGGGTTTGAGAGAACAGAGCAGAGACACAAAAAGATTCATAAAATACATAAACAAAATGAAAACATTAATGGTTGTAGCTCCTTTAGAGGCTTCATCTAAGAGAGAAAGACAGCTAAGCAGATCAACTCTGAGCCAGTTTTCAAGTCTAGAGGGTGAAAGAGAGCACATAGTGGATCATCTCTAGAAGGTGAGCATTAAGTTGTTGGCAGCAGCGGCTCAGCTGATGTTACCCTCCAGAAAGGTGCCACAGCTAAACACAGAGTCAGGCCAGGTGTAGCTTCTAGGAAGAGAAAAAACAGAGAACATAGAGTTAAAAGCTGAAATAACAGCAAATAACACAATTGGAGAGTAGTAGGAGAATGTAGTAGATAGAGTGAAAGTGGTCATTATGTCCTCCAGCAGCCTAAGCCTATAGCAGCATAACTACAGAGATAGTTCAGGATAACCAGAGGAAGAACACAGTTCAGAACCTGCCTGACAATCTGAGTGATATGCTTTCTTCAGTCTGATGGTGATCACTGATGAGCTGTGGTTCAGATTGTCTGATGTTCTGATGTGAGGCTTCAAATAAAAACAGAACAGCCGACATATATTACATATTTCTGTCCTTTGTCAGAAGCTCTGAGAGAACCACAAAAGGCTTGCAGAAACAAACCTGTCAGAGGAAATTAACAACCTGCCTGTAAACAGCAACTGCCTGCTGAGCTCAGAAAGACCTCAGAGAGACCTTCACAGAGTTAGCATCTTCTGTGTCAGGACAGTGGGTTCAGCATGTTAGGTCGTCATCACTCAGAAACTGCTGCTGACACAGACATGCGTTGAGTTATGATTGGCTGGCGTGTTTGTTTTGAGCAGACACACCGAAAGCTGGTGTCAGTAGGCATCCTGCAGGAACGTCTCCGAGCACATTCCTAATAAGTCAGAATGTTATTCCTTGGGCTATTGTTAGGGTCGGACAGTGGACTGGTGAAGGTTAGGCTGAAGTATCTGTGTGTGTGTGTGTGTGTGTGTGTGTGTGAGGCTGAGATAGCCCTGTTAACATACACACTCTCTGTGTCACAGTCCCTGCAGTGAATCAGTGTGCCTGGACCCTGAACGGGTCACTAAGCAGCTTCCAGGCCCGACGCTGCCTCTAGTGGAGACAAGATGAATAACTCAGCAGAACATTTACAGATTTTGACCCATGACAGAATTTTATTAAATACAAAAAGAACCTACCACAGTGTTGGTGGATCTAGCCATGTTTGGGCTGTTTTCACACTTTAGGTTTAGTCTGTAAGTTTGGCTTTAAACCACTGTTGATCCATCTCCCCTCTGTGGAAAACCATGTCTTCTATGCTGGTGAGACAGATCTCTGCGTCATCTTCCATAAAGTTCTGCTGTCTAACACAGCCAACATCTTAGGTGTTCATAAGGACTACATCATCTGAGGTGTTCCCCAGGATCACCTTCTTCAGGTTCTTATCTACGCATGCAGCATGATGTTACCAGACATGCTGAAGTTAGCAGAGTTAGTTTACAGGTTCAAGTTTACAGGGCAGGAGTTTGTCCTGTAACCGGTGGGTTGCCGGGTTGAAGACATCATCTGTATGTCAAGACAAGTCAAGTGAACTTTATTATCTTCAAGCGGCAGTTTGTGGTGCAGACAGCAGTGAAAACATAAAAAACAGCTACTATATATATATACAGGTCCTTCTCAAAATATTAGCATATTGTGATAAAGTTCATTATTTTCCATAATGTAATGATGAAAATGTAACATTCATATATTTTAGATTCATTGCACACTAACTGAAATATTTCAGGTCTTTTATTGTCTTAATACGGATGATTTTGGCATACAGCTCATGAAAACCCAAAATTCCTATCTCACAAAATTAGCATATCATTAAAAGGGTCTCTAAACGAGCTATGAATCTAATCATCTGAATCAACGAGTTAACTCTAAACACCTGCAAAAGATTCCTGAGGCCTTTAAAACTCCCAGCCTGGTTCATCACTCAAAACCCCAATCATGGGTAAGACTGCCGACCTGACTGCTGTCCAGAAGGCCACTATTGACACCCTCAAGCAAGAGGGTAAGACACAGAAAGACATTTCTGAACGAATAGGATGTTCCCAGAGTGCTGTATCAAGGCACCTCAGTGGGAAGTCTGTGGGAAGGAAAAAGTGTGGCAGAAAACGCTGCACAACGAGAAGAGGTGACCGGACCCTGAGGAAGATTGTGGAGAAGGGCCGATTCCAGACCTTGGAGGACCTGCGGAAGCAGTGGACTGAGTCTGGAGGAAGACTGGGGAGAAGGAAATGCCAAAATGCCAGAAGTCCAGTGTCAAGTACCCACAGTCAGTGATGGTCTGGGGTGCCGTGTCAGCTGCTGGTGTTGGTCCACTGTGTTTTATCAAGGGCAGGGTCAATGCAGCTAGCTATCAGGAGATTTTGGAGCACTTCATGCTTCCATCTGCTGAAAAGCTTTATGGAGATGAAGATTTCATTTTTCAGCACGACCTGGCACCTGCTCACAGTGCCAAAACCACTGGTAAATGGTTTACTGACCATGGTATCACTGTGCTCAATTGGCCTGCCAACTCTCCTGACCTGAACCCCATAGAGAATCTGTGGGATATTGTGAAGAGAACGTTGAGAGACTCAAGACCCAACACTCTGGATGAGCTAAAGGCCGCTATCGAAGCATCCTGGGCCTCCATAAGACCTCAGCAGTGCCACAGGCTGATTGCCTCCATGCCATGCCGCATTGAAGCAGTCATTTCTGCAAAAGGATTCCCGACCAAGTATTGAGTGCATAACTGTACATGATTATTTGAAGGTTGACGTTTTTTGTATTAAAAACACTTTTCTTTTATTGGTCGGATGAAATATGCTAATTTTGTGAGATAGGAATTTTGGGTTTTCATGAGCTGTATGCCACAATCATCCATATTAAGACAATAAAAGACCTGAAATATTTCAGTTAGTGTGCAATGAATCTAAAATATATGAATGTTAAATTTTCATCATTACATTATAGAAAATAATTAACTTTATCACAATATGCTAATATTTTGAGAAGGACCTGTATATATATACATATATATATATATATATATATATATATATATATATATATATATATATATATATATATATATATATATATATATATATATAGAAGGTTTGGACACACCTTCTCATTCAAAGAGTTGTCTTTATTTTCATGACTATGAATATTGTAGCTTCACATTGAAGGCATCAAAACTATGAATTAACACATGTGGAATTATATACTTAACAAAAAAGTGTGAAACAACTGAAAATATGTCTTATATTCTAGGTTCTTCAAAGTAGCCACCTTTTGCTTTGATTACTGCTCCGCACACTCTTGGTATTCTGTTGATGAGCTTCAAGAGGTAGTCACCTGAAATGGTTTTCACTTCACAGGTGTTCCCTGTCAGGTTTAATAAGTGGGATTTCAAGCCTTATAAATGGGGTTGGGACCATCAGTTGTGTTGTACAGGAGGTGGATACAGTACACAGCTGATAGTCCTACTGAATAGACTGTTAGAATTTGTATTATGGCAAGAAAAAAGCAGCTAAGTAAAGAAAAACGAGTGGCCATCATTACTTTAAGAAATGAAGGTCAGTCGGTCCGAACAATTGGGAAAACTTTGAAAGTGTCCCCAAGTGCAGTCACAAAAACCATCAAGCGCTACAAAGAAACTGGCTCACATGAGGACCGCCCCAGGAAAGGAAGACCAAGAGTCACCTCTGCTGCGGACGATAAGTTCATCCGAGTCACCAGCCTCAGAAATCGCAGGTTAACAGAAGCTCAGATTAGAGAACAGGTCAATGCCACACAGAGTTCTAGCAGCAGACACATCTCTAGAACAACTGTTAAGAGGAGACTGTGTGAATCAGGCCTTCATGGTAAAATAGCTGCTAGGAAACCACTGCTGAGGACAGGCAACAAACAGAAGAGACTTGTTTGGGCTAAAGAACACAAGGAATGGACATTAGACCAGTGGAAATCTGTGCTTTGGTCTGATGAGTCCAAGTTTGAGATCTTTGGTTCCAACAACCGTGTCTTTGTGCGGCGCAGAAGAGGTGAACGGATGGACTCTACATGCCTGGTTCCCACCGTGAAGCATAGAGGAGGAGGTGTGATGGTGTGGGGGTGCTTTGCTGGTGACACTGTTGGGGATTTATTCAAAATTGAAGGCATACTGAACCAGCATGGCTACCACAGCATCTTGCAGCAGCATGCTATTCCATCCGGTTTGTGTTTAGTTGGACCATCATTTATTTTTCAACAGGACAATGACCCCAAACACACCTCCAGGCTGTGTAAGGACTATTTGACCAAGAAGGAGAGTGATGGGGTGCTGCGCCAGATGACCTGGCCTCCACAGTCATCGGACCTGAACCCAATCGAGATGGTTTGGGTTGAGCTGGACCGCAGAGTGAAGGCAAAAGGGCCAACAAGTTCTAAGCATCTCTGGGAACTCCTTCAAGACTGTTGGAAAACCATTTCAGGTGACTCCCTCTTGAAGCTCATCAACAGAATACCAAGAGTGTGTGGAGCAGCAATCAAAGCAAAAGGTGGCTACTATGAAGAACCTAGAATATAAGACATATTTTCAGTTGTTTCACACTTTTTTGTTCAGTATATAATTCCACATGTGTTCATTCATAGTTTTGATGCCTTCAGTGTGAAGCTAAAATATTCATAGTCATGAAAATAAAGACAACTCTTTGAATGAGAAGGTGTGTCCAAACCTTCGGTCTGTACTGTATATATATATATATATATATATATATATATATACATATACATATGTATATATATATATATATATATATATATATATATATATATACATATGTATATATATATATATATATATATATACATATGTATATATATATATATATATATATATATATATATATACATATGTATATGTATGTATATATATATATATATATATATATATATATACATACATATACATATGTGTATATATATATTTATGTGTGTGTATATATATATATACACACTTACATATACATATGTATATATATATATATATATATATATATATATATATATACATACATATACATATGTATATATATATATATATATACATATGTATATGTATATATATATATATACATATACATATGTATATATATATATATATATATATATATATATATATATACATATGTATATGTATGTATATATATATATATATATATATATATATATATATATATATATACATACATATACATATGTATATATATATATATATATATATATATATATATATATATATACATATGTATATGTATGTATATATATATATATATATGGTTTCATGGCTAAATTGGACCAGCCTGGTAGCCAGTCTTCATTGATTGCACATTGCACCAGTAAGAGCAGATTGTGAAGGTTCAATTAGCAGGGTAAGAGCACAGTTTTGCTCAAAATATTGAAATGCACACAACATTATGGGTGACATACCAGAGTTCAAAAGAGGACAAATTGTTGGTGCACGTCTTGCTGGCGCATCTGTGACCAAGACAGCAAAAATTCTGCCCACAAAGGATGGCTGGGATCAGCCAAAATCATCCTAGGTTTCTTTAAGGATCTAGAATTATGCAGATCACTCATCATTAAGAGATATGCCAGCAATTTTACTGCAAACCTTGACAATACTTTGCAGGTGATTCGTATTTTTGATGGAAAGTGACCCGTACCAACAAAGAAAAGCAAAGTTAAGAACAGATTCAACAAAACAAGAGTAAAATATCTTGATAAAAACAGAGCTGACATTAAAAGTATGAAGCTTACAATAAAAGCGTATACGCTGGTGTGCTTTCTTTACCACACTGTCTCAGTGTGTTACAGTTTGGACGCCTGTATGGCCGACTTTCAGCAGCGTTCTTTCTGTTTGCAGTCTGGCGATCCACCCTGATAAGATCCAGGTGGCAACAGGTCAAGTGGGGAAAGACCCGTTCATCTGTATCTGGGACACCTACGCCATGCAGACCGTCTCCATCTTGAGGGACATCCACACCCACGGAGTCGCCTGTCTTGCCTTTGACTCAGACGGTCAGGTAAAGCCACCCCCTTTCTGTTGTCACGCAGTAGACTTCATAAAGGGTAGAGTCCAGTATAAATGTGTTAGGCGAATGAGATTCTGATTCTGTGGGTTGTCCATAAATGAATACTACATTGAACGTTTTGAAGCAGAGTTGTGATGCTAGTGTTGTAGCTTTTACTGCTTTAGAAAAAGCATCTTTTCAGTGCAAGGCCCCAAGAAGCTGCCCTCAGGAACTCAATCACACCTTTCTCTGAGCTGAGGAACTTCATCTGCCAGCCCTGTGGTTTCCATGTTGGGGGTGGAGCTACAAAGGTTTATGGATGCAGATTACTTCACATGCTTGGTTCATGTCCCTGTTGTCATAGCGATTGGCCTCAGTCGGGCTGGACGCCAAGAACACGGTGTGTATTTGGGACTGGAGGAGAGGGCGTGTCCTCGCCATGGCAACCGGCCACTCGGACAGAGTAGGACTCTTATCTGTAAAGTTTTGGTGTTGTAACACGTTGACTCGTTCTCTAACGCTACTGTCACTGTTCCCCCAGATCTTTGACATCTGCTGGGATCCACTCCAGACCAGCCGCCTGGTCACCTGTGGAGTCAAGCACATTAAGGTGAGACAGCACCCTCTAGAGTATCACGATGGAGCTGATTTCTGCTTAGATTTCAGAAATGATGAAGCAGAAAATATTTCTGGGAGTAGAAAAACTTCCAAAAGGGGCGAAACGTTTTTTGTTTTGGGTGAAACCAGATATTTCTACACTTTATAGGAAGACACAACCATTTCATTCATCAGACTAAACTTTTCCTGTTTGGCCAAACTTTCTATTTGCTAATTTCCAGAATAATGAGAGATTTTTTTAATTACTTCCTTCAGATTCAGAACTTTCCATACATTTCTTGAGTATTTGGCTGAAATGCTCTTTAAACAGTTTGACCTATCCTTCCACAAGCTTCTCACAATACCATGTTGCCCTGAAGCCACTTTGTAACTGATCTGCTGATATGCTGAGGGGCATTGTGTATTTAGAAGATCCATTTGTGTCCAAGCTTTGAGTTCCTGGCTGATCTCTTGAGATGTTGCTTCGATATTTTTACATAAGGTTCTTTCCTCATGATGCCATTTGTTTTGTGAAGTGCAGCAAAGTACCCCCACAGCATGACCCTGCCACCTACCCCTGGTCTTTACAGCTGGGATGGTGTTCTCAGGCTTAAAGCTGAGTGGCCTTTCAGCCCATGCTGATAAAGGCACGCCTCTGACAGGAGGGGACAACCGGGTCGTACCTCGGTGCAAGGTGGACGGAGGGCCCCGCACTGGGCCTTCGAACCATCAAATTATGGTCTGGATTTTTTATTTTTATTTTTTTTAATAAAGGCCCAATATTTAGGTTACATAAACGTTTTTCATTTATTTTTTCTTCCTACTTGACCTTGTAGCAGTGGTCAACCCCTCATGCCGAACACAGAGATGGTTTGGCCGCTGACAACTCAAGACTTTGTGTTTATTAAGCCGCTCCAGTAAAGTATAAAATGCTGGTGCTGGAGGCAGAGAGAGGAAAATACCCTGCTTCATTGTGGGTCAGGCAGTGGCTCCATCACTTTGATTTAAAGAAACTGTACCGTGTCATGACTTAAGGGTGTTTGGGTTTTGGTTCTTCTCTTATTTTGTTCTCACAGTTGATTTTTGGGTCTTGCTTCTGATCATTGTTTTCCAGGTGGTGCTTCAGTTTATTGCTCAGATTTAATTGCTCATGATTCTTGTAGTCTGTTCTGTTATTTCTAAAGTTTGATTATGTTCAATTCAATTCAGTTTTATTTATATAGCACCAATTGACAACACATGTCTCAAGGCTCTTTACAAAGTCAGTTCAATCGAATCATACAGATTTCAAGTCAGCTTCATACATTCCAATTAATCCTAACTATCAAACAGTGTCCATGTTATATTTAGTTCCAGCCATGTTTTGAGTTCACACCTGCCACAGCTTATCAGCTTCATTCGGTCCACCTGCACCTATATATACTGCTCTATTCTGTTTACTTGTCGCGGAAAACTTCATCTGTTCATGCCAAGTCTGTTTTACCAAGCCTGTCCATGCCTGCATCTGCCACCTTCAATATGCACACATTTCTGTCTTTACATACACATTGTTTTTGACAGCGTTCTTACCCCATAGACCTGCCCAATGATCTGAAGGTTCTGCCTTCTTCACTGCTGCTGGAGAAGGTGGAGTGTGAGCCCACCTAGCGTCATGTCAGCAAAACTTGGGATAGAGCACCAGAGTCCAAATTGGGATTACTTTGAATATGACTGCGTTTTAGATAAAGCCAAGTGTCTTGCAGTGTGGGGTGACCAGATGTCCCCGATTTAGACAACCTTTCCCCGGGCTGATCCTGGTGGTGATGAAGGTTTATTTTGCGGTAGGAAACCTTACTATTGTTGTCAACATCCAAAAAACTGGTAAAATGAAAATGGCTTGGATGTTTTTTGTTTTACGAAAGTTGAGGACACAAATGCTAATAAACCAAGTTTTTATGAACAAACAGAACACCAAATAGGAAGACAAGAGCACAACTCGCTGATTTTTTAAATTGGAGCTACAGTGTCAACAAGGATTCATCCAAAGTAAGTTTTAAAATTGATTGGTGACCTTTAGTTTATATATCCTGAGTTCGTTATGAGTTGTTTTGCTAATTTATTACTGTGATTTGTGAACTCAGGCTGAGGGGTGTTTTCCACTCAGTTTGAACATATAAAGATTACTGACAGGAGTCAGAAACAGGGAAAGTGAATGTGAACTGCCTGAACTGAGAATGATGAGAAGGGAGAGAGAATCACTTGGTTAAATGTGCATTTCTTCTGTTGTATGAGCCTGTAGCTCCAAGTAAATAACTATGGCAATTTTGGTATTTCATCAACTGAGGAAAATACTTCAATAATTACAAAGTTAATATTTAAAGGGTTATTCTAGTTTCCTAGTATCTAAAGATATTCAACTATTAAAGGGTATCTGAAACAAAAATCCAATTTGTTAAAATGTAATTTTTCAGTATGTTATACGTAATGTTTTTGGAGAGGATTGTGATTATATTATGTCTCTTTTAGAATAGTGAACATCTGATAGAAGATGAGAGAGGAGGAAAATTGAAAGTGATAGAAAGTAGAGTGAAGCTAAGAGCAGGGAAAGAATAAAAGTGTTAGAAAAAGTAGGAGAGGAAATAAGACAGACATTACTACTGCTATTTATTTGTTTTATTACTCTTAGGAAATGCCAACAACAGTGTGGATAGACGTTCCTGCCATTACACTTGAATTTTCTAGTTTAATTATGAATAAATACTTTAAAATAAATGAAACTGTAACTGTACCAATGTTTTCTTTATATCTTAAAAACATTTATTTCTTTTAATCTCTGAGCTGGAAATGTACCCGGATTTGATTTCAGAAAAAAAGACTAAAACTATAACTGAAACTAATAAAAACTAAACTGAAACTTAGCATTTTCAAAAAAATAAAAACTAAACTAAACTAGCAAACAAATGCTCAAAACTATTAAAACTAAAATAGAATTTAAAATGTGAAGTCAAAACTAAATAAAAATAAAAACTATTGAAAATTGCAAAACTATTAAAAACCTTGCTGCCGAGCACCACGTCAGCCAGACAGGGTCCCAGCGAAAGGGGGATCGATCTCTTCACTTACCTGTCTCTGGAGGCGGGGAAGACGCTGCGCCGCACTGCGGGCCTGCCTGTGCAGCAGTTGGCTTATGACAGCTCAAGGCTGGCGATCCTTGCTATGGGAACTGGTCCCCGTCGACACGACAACTCTGCACCCTCACCCCAGAGCAGAGAGCTGTTCCAGCAGAGAGGACGTGGGTGTAAACAGTTTCCAGTGCCCTGTACTGTGCAGCCTGCTGGTGTTGGCTCCACAGCTCCAGCGTGAACCTTTAGGGGAGGATCCTGTTATTTGGCTGTACAGCCAGCTGCTATAGCCTAGACTTTCGGAGGACGATCCTGCTCATTCGGCCAGAGGCCTAATCTGACTTTGTGTTGTTCCTGGCAATGTCTGATGAGCTGGAGGAGAGAATGGAGTGTTTAGCTCGTCAGATCAGGACCTTCAGAAGGGCCATTGAGAGTTGGTGCAACGCTTCAGCTTTTGCTACGGAGGATCAGCGCTACTTCGGTTCCTAAATCTGTTCCTGAGAGGTTTGAAGGCGAACCGCTTCCTGTTCCTGAGAGGTTCAAAGGTGAGCTGCTTCCTGTTCCTGTTCCTGATGGGTTCGAAGGCAAACTGGGGGTCTTCTTGACGGCTCAGTTCTCATCCAAGCCTTTGAGGGTCTCGGCAATGCCTCAGCTCCTGCTCCTGCCTCTGAGGGTCTCGCCTACTCCTCAGCTCATGCTCCTGCCTCTCAGGGTCTTGCCGACACTTCAGCTCCTGCTCCTGCCTCTAAGGGTCAGCTGGACGCTGTTGCTGCTCCTACCTCTGAGGGTCAGCTGGACGCTTCTAAGAGGATCAAGAATGACCAACCACCATCTCCAGGTCCCAAGATCTTCCAGAGGTTCGAGGTGGAACTGATTCTGGTCCAGAATCAGTTCCTCCCCGAACCCCTGGAGTCCAAGGCCCCTAAGCTTCGCTGTGGTCCCAAGTCTCATGGTCAGAGTCCAGGCAGGGAGGGTCGTGGGTGCTCGTGGCTTCCTGGTCGGCCCTCTAGACTGCAACATAGGGCTCCAGGTCTTCATCTACGCCGCTGTCGACGGCCGTCAAGGTCTCTACGCTTCTGGCATCTTCCAGTTCCTCGTCTACAGCGCTGTCGCTGGTCCCGAAGGTCTCAATGCCTCTGCCGGCCCTCCAGGTCCTCATCTTCGCTGCCAGCGACGGCCGCCAAGTTCCCTGAGTGACTGTTCCTCAACTGAATCCTATGCATGAACATTTCTTTTTTTTTTTTTTCTTTTTGGTTCTGGCACAACTTCTGAGGACCCTTCCACCAGTCCAGTTCGGATTGTTTTTGGTTTCTTTTGGGGGTTTGGTATCTGCCCTTGAAGGAGGGGTTCTGTCATGATTTAGGGGTGTTTGGGTTTTAGGTTCTTTCCTTATATTGTTCTCACAGTTGATTTTTGGGTCTTGCTTCTTGTTTTCCAGGTGGTGCTTCATTTCATTGCTTAGATTTAATTTCTCAAGATTCTTGTAGTCTGTTCTGTTATAGGTATGTTTCTTAGGTTTGATTATTTTCTTGTTATATTTAGTTCCAGCCATGTTTTCTTTTCACTCCTGCCACAGCTTGTAATCAACTTCATTCGGTCCACCTGCACTATGCAATCAGTCTCCCTGTTCTACCTGCGCCATGCTCCATATATACTCCTCTATTCTGTTTACTCATTGCGGAAACATTTCATCTGTTCATTCCAAGCCTGTTTTACCAAGCCTGTTTTGCCAGGCATCTTCAGCCTGCTGTGAGTTTTCTTTTTGTTTTATTAACAATCTGGTTATTCACCACACCACGCTGCTTCCTGCCTGTCTGCATTCTGTGGTCCACTCCAAACACCACAGCTTTACAGTACTGTGTCTTGCTCCTGAGGAACACACCTCAAGCCTATCCTCAGTTCCCTCTACAATCCACTGTCACCCACACCTGGACCTCTCCTCCCTGTGTCCTCTGCTCTAATGGCGCTAACAGACTCAACAGTTTCTGTTAGAGCCTTATTGCGTCTCTGCTAGTGGTAGCTCTGATCAGATCAGGTATGATAGGAAATGTTTGGAGGCTGATAAATGTTAATAACTGTGATGTTTCATAACCTACATTAACATTCTTACCACCTGCATCCTCACTGGCACACCTGCAGGATCTGGGATGAAGGTGAGATGTCATGGCAGTTTCAATTATTTTATGACACAAAAAATCATTCAAAATAATTCCCTTTTTATTAACGATTTTACCATGTGATTGATTCACATTTAATGAGTCTCCAATGTAATTATTTGAGCGACTAATGAAGTGAGACTTTAAAATATATTGAAAAGAATATTTAATTATTTATTGATATTCCAATTTTATTCTGATTATTTCATATTAAGGTGTATTTAATAATGAACTCAAAATTAGCAGAGCAATCCCTAACTTAAGACTAAATAAAGCACCAGGGGCCGGGCGGATTGCCATTCCCAGAGTGGTACAAGGAAATGAAAGATCTCCTGATTCCTCCAATAAAAACTATATTCAATTAATTAAATCTTAAAGACTGGCATAACTTCCCCCATCCTGGAAGGAGGCATCTATTGCTCTCGGTGGAGGAGGACGCTTTTTCTCTGTCTCCCACCCCGTCCCATATCTACCCTGCTTCAGCTCTGTGTCTTGTCTTCATTTTGGAGCCTCTTTTTGCATATCTTCCAAAATTCTTAGTTATGGACTTGGTCAGCTGGTCTCTCAATGCAATTGATACAATTTTCTCGAGGAGAAGACGGTGAAGGAGAGCCCAACTTGTCCGGACAGGACATTTTTCTCCGGATACACGATGGACTCCTGGCAGAAGTGGAGGATTGTGTGTCTGTCGATAATGTCAGTCGAGGATGTGGAAGATGTGTATATAATTGGATGTTTGATATCAGGATTTCTGCTTTTTGGAGTCAGCGGTTACCTGGCATATCGAGAAATTCGAAGAATGTCAGCAGCTGTTCTGGCCATTGTGAGGCTGCCTGGCATGTATGATGGGATCTTCAGATCGATCAGCACTCAGACTGAGATGTTACGTGAGCTGAATCGCAGACTGGATGTGATCCTTAGGATTGCAGGCAGGTTGCGGTTCCTGGACTCAGGGGTGAAATGGGATAAATCTTGGAGAAAGTTGTTCGCTTGGATCTGGCAGAAAGACCAGGAATTTGGCTGTTTGGATTCGCCTTTGAGAAGAACCAGTGAGACTCTCAAGGCTGACGGAAAATTAAGAGTCAGCCTAACCCAAATAATTATTGTTTTTCTGAATCTGGCTCCCCTGCACGGCCTTGATGGCTGGTTATCTTCAACTTCTCCTAGAAGTTATGTAAACATGACCCTCTGCTCCCTCCCTTCCCTGAGGACATCTGTGGACCTGCTCAGAACTTTGTGGCCGGTTGATGAACATTCCAACGTACCATCAAGGACAATGGCCTCTGTGACAGTGCTTCATGGACTTACTTGCACACACTCACTTACACACACTCACATGCTCAAGATAAACATATGCACCCCTCACACCACCTTCACCGTTCCCAGCATGATGTTGTTTTGTCAACTTGTTGCTTCTTTGTTCTGAGGTTTTTTACAATCTCAAACTGTATCCTGTTAAGGATAAAGTGTGAAATATGATTTTTTTTTCTCTACTTACCTAATGTGGTCTCTTTTCTCATCTAGCAAGGGCAGCACCTGTGAGTGGGCAGCAAAGCCTCGGTGACCCGTCCCCCCTTGTCTTGTGTCATGATGTATGTTTGGATGGGTTGTACTGGAATTATAATTTCCCCTCGGGGATCAATAAAGTATCTTTGAATTTGAATTGAATTGTCATGTTATGGATTTGTGGTAGGACCAACAAGCATAGAAAGGAGTCACGGTGAGGCCGACGATCACTGGTAAGTCGCTCTTTTAGAATCAGAATCAGAATCAGAAAAGCTTTATTGCCAAGTACGTTTTTGGACATACAAGGAATTTGTTTTGGCGTAGTCGGTGCAATACAATACAAATTAAACAGTATAAACATATCTACAATATAATATAAATATATGTGCACAGTTTTAAGTGAGTGAGAGTAAATATAGAGCAGTATAAGATGGAAGAGCAATACAACAGTGCAGGTGATCATTGTGCAAGTAAAGCAGGAGTCCAAGCTGAGCGTTAATGTAACACATAGAGTTACAGGTTACAGGTGTCCTGTCAGCAAAAAAGGGGGGGTGTGGGTGAAAGGGAGAGTGTCAGGGTGGTTTCTGGGCTTTGTTAACCAGGCTGGTGGCAGATGGGAAAAAACTGTTCTTGTGGCGTGAGGTTTTGGTCCGGATGGACCGCAGCCTCCTGCCAGAGGGGAGAGTCTCAAAGAGTCTGTGACCGGGGTGGGAGGGATCAGCCAGAATCTTCCCTGCCCGCTTCAGGGTCCTGGAGGTGTACAGTTCCTGGAGCGACAGTAGACTGCAGCCAATCACCTTCTCAGCAGACCGAATGACACGCTGCAGCCTGCCCTTATCCTTGGCTGTAGCAGCGGCGTACCAGATGGTGATGGAGGAGGTGAGGATGGACTCAATGATGGCTGTGTAGAAGTGCACCATCATAGTCTTTGGCAGGTTGAATTTCTTCAGCTGCCGCAGGAAGAACATCCTCTGCTGGGCTTTCTTGATGAGGGAGCTGATGTTTGGCTCCCACTTGAGATCCTGGGAGATGATGGTTCCCAGGAAGCGGAAAGATTCCACAGTGTCAATTGTGGAGTCACAGAGGGTGATGGGGGCAGGTGGGGCTGGGTTCTGCCTGAAGTTCACAACCATCTCCACTGTCTTTAGAGCGTTGAGCTCAAGGTTGTTCTGGCTGCACCAGTCCAACAGATGGTCCACCTCCCATCTGTATGCAGACTCATCACCATCAGAGATGAGTCCGATCAGGGTGGTGTCGTCCGCAAACTTCAGAAGCTTGACAGACTGGTGACTGGAGGTGCAGCTGTTTTAATGGCTTTAACTGACAGACTTCTGACCAGAACATTCACTACTTGACATCAAGACAAACAACAAGAACAACGCGGGCAACAACAGAAACGACAGGCTATAAATACAAACAAAGGTTCACGGAGAATCAATGAACAGCAAGACCAGGTAATCAGGGAAACACAGAACAGGTGTGGATGAGACTAATGTAAGACAAGACACAGACCTAAGGGTAAACAGAGAACCAAATCAGGTATAAATGAACACAAACTCAAACTAAGACAAAGACAGATCCTGACAGTACCTCCCCCTTAATGGCGGCTTCCAGACCCCCCAAGAGTCCAGCTAAATAAAAAACACCCAACCAGGTTGGTTGGGGGGGCATGGAAGGTGGGCAGGAAAACAGACAAAAAATCCAAAACAACCGACCAAAGCGGGCGGACAGAGTCTCGAACAGGCCAAATAATCAAAGAAAAGAGTTCAGACGGTTGACTCACAGGTCAACCTGTGCAGGCACAGAGTTCCAATGATGGTCGGGAGGACGTCCTGAACGACAAACATTTCAGGCAGGAGACCTGGGAGGTCCGTGGGGACCTTGATGAGGACTGGGAGGCCGACGACAAAAGCCTTAATGAACCCTGGCAGGCCAGCGACGACGGTAGAAATGGGGTCCAGGAAGCCAGCGACGAGAACAGGGATGGGGTCCAGGAGGCTGATGACGACGGACCCACCGACCCGGAGCTTGGCGTTGACAGTTCAGCAGCTGCCCTGGAGGCCGATGGAAACGTCTGACATACTCCCGAAGGAGCTCATCCTGGAGCCGTTGCCGGAGTGACCAGTGACTAGGAGGCTGGCTTGGCCGAGCAAAGGACCTTCGGAGGTCCCAATTGGGAGGCCAGCGGGGAAGCCCCAGCAGCTCCAGAAATGAGGGGGAGTCCATCCTCAACTCCTTCACTGACAGGAACCAGGCACGCAGGCCGTCCATTTCCCGGAATGAGGTCAAAAAGAGGACTGATCTTGGCTACAGCTCTCTCTCGCCACCACGCCAGGACTTAGGGGATAATGGCGAAAGCAGCCTCACCCAGATAATTAACTTGGACCAGACCGGTTTCATCAAGCAGTGAGAAACACAAGATAACTTTCGTAGAACACTATGCATAATTGATCACGTGGTTAAAAATGAAGATTAGATGATTCTTATGAGTCTGGATGCCGAAAAGGCTTTCGATCAGGTTAATTGGGAATTCTTATACAAGGTTTGGATTTCATAAGTCATTTACAGGGGTTGGACAATGAAACTGAAACACCTGTCATTTTATTGTGGGAGGTTTCATGGCTAAATTGGACCAGCCTGGTAACCAGTCTTCATTGATTGCACATTGCACCAGTAAGAGCAGAGTGTGAAGGTTCAATTATCAGGGTAAGAGCACAGTTTTGCTCAAAATATTGAAATGCACACAACATTATGGGTGACATACCAGAGTTCAAAAGAGGACAAATTGTTGGTGCACGTCTTGCTGGCGCATCTGTGACCAAGACAGCAAGTCTTTGTGATGTATCAAGAGCCACGGTATCCAGGGTAATGTCAGCATACCACCAAGAAGGACGAACCACATCCAACAGGATTAACTGTGGACGCAAGAGGAAGCTGTCTGAAAGGGATGTTCAGGTGCTAACCTGGATTGTATCCAAAAAACATAAAACCACGGCTGCCCAAATCACGGCAGAATTAAATGTGCACCTCAACTCTCCTGTTTCCACCAGAACTGTCCGTCGGGAGCTCCACAGCGAGTCAGGAAACGTTTTCCTCCACCAGTATCACGTAGTGACCTGGCCACTATCCTGCAAGAAGAATGGCTTAAAATCCCTCTGACCACTGTGCAGGACTTGTATATGTCATTCCCAAGACGAATTGATGCTGTATTGGCCGCAAAAGGAGGCCCTACACCATACTAATAAATTATTGTGGTCTAAAACCAGGTGCTTCAGTTTCATTGTCCAACCCCTGTATTTCAGTCACACAAGGATTATATAAATATCCAAAGGCAAGAATTAAAATTAATGGAGCTCTCAAAACCATTTGACTGAGAGGGATGCGACAGGAGTGCTCGTCGAGTTTGCTCTTTTCGTTGAGGCCCTGAGTCAAGTTGTTCTTCAGAACAATGACATCACAGAAGTAAAAATGATTCGATTGAATTGACTCAGCCCATTTTAAAGTTACCCACCTTTCACACAATGCAACAGGAAACAACTCTCTCCAATTATTTTTACCTCTGCCTTCCTCCCTCCCTGTTGGTTGGAATAAGGGGGAGTCAGGTTTAGCCTAAACTGGCTCAGTTATGGTTGAGGTGCAAACACATCCTCCATTTCTGCTACCTGTATGACACCTTCTCTTTTCCAATGGTTATAATCAGTCTGACAGAGAGAGGTATCCCAATTCTTCTGGTTTTTAGTATAACAATGACCATCAGTGGGCTCTACATAGACACACTTTATCAGTGTATTATTTCACTTAGTACTCCTACACATAGCCCATTCTAAAATGGCCAAACTCTAACACTCAGTAGTTTAATCTTACCTCCCCAACAACCCTATACCATTCCAAACCCTTTGTGAATTGGTGTTATATACATAAAACTGAATCGAATTGAAAATATTTAGTCAAAAACATAAGATCTCTTTATTTGCTGATTATGTTTTGATTTATCAGACAGAGCCAAATTCTTCACTACCGAAGCTGTTGTTGTATTTGGAGACATTTAGTTTGATATCAGCTGATTAACTCAATATATAAATTTAGGGCTCTAGGGTGTTGATGTAAGGTAGATTACCAAGCAAGATGGAAGCGCTTCTAAAGATTGTCCAATACAGGCAAGGTTAGGAGACAAAAGACAAGTTGAACAAGGTAACCAATCGATTAACTTATCACTGAAACTTTGGCTACAGCCAAATGGTTGACATGAAGAGGTCAAGATCCTAAGATGGGGCGCTTATGATTTGGATTTAATATAAAAGCTGGGTTGGGCAAAGCTTGACTGTTTATTGCACTCTTTATCATAAAGGGACCTTAAGGGATTTCCAATCAATAACGGGACTGTACCAGTTAAGTAACACTGATTTCTACCGGTTTCTTCAAATCCGGCATCATTTGCAGAGCTCAATACCTAACTAAGGACAAAGATATTTTTGAAACTCCTATACTGAAAATTTTTGCTAAGGCATACCTGACAAATCCTAAACTCAGACTAATCTCAAGGCCACAGAAGGATACTCAGGAGGTTAAGAACGTAATACAGCACAGTTTCAGGACAGAGTACAGTTTATTTTAAACAGAAATGGGAAAGGAAAACAGGTGGGGCAATTTTTAATGATATCTGGTCTTAGCAATGTGCAATACAGTGGACATTCTCAAGTTCTAATATATGGAGATGTTTTGGCTGGAGGACCCTCTGTAAATACTTCGCCTGCGCAAAATAGACACTATTCTGGATCCTCCAGATACTGGAGAAACTGTGGAGCCCAAGGTGTTAAACATTTTCACCTGTTTTGGTCATGTCCTCTGACCAATAATTCCTGGATTATAATTAATTCTGAGCTGGAAGTAATACTGGGAATAGAAATTCCTTTTAATTGGGATGAACTCTTCTTTGGTGTTTTGTATTCAGACATGGAGACCAGATGTTTATATGGTATTTTAAGTGTAGCTGCTAGAAAAGCTATTACAAAGAAATGGTTGAGCTTGACTGTCCCATCTCTAAGTGATTGGCATCTGATTGTGCATGATTTGTTTATTATGGAAATAATCTCATTCTCCAGTAGACTTCAGTTTGATCAATTTGATAAAATATAGGATAAATGGAAAAGATACACTAGGTCAAATCATCCAGAACTTGTGTAACCCCTATTATTTTTATTTAATTTTTTATGGTTTTAAAGATCACCTCTTGTACTTTGGTTAAAGCCTCTTAATTTTGGTAACAATTTATTTCTTTTGTTTTCATTGTATACATGCTCTGAAAAAAAAAAAAATGTATAATGTATAATAATAAACTTAGTAACTTTTAGGATTTGTGTCACTGCTAGCTTCCTGCAGCAGGATTCTCACTTAGAGGCAGTTCTAAGGAGGAAAACTCAAAAGTCTAAAATATGGAGCAGATGTATGGGGGAAGAGGAAAGGAACATGTCTTTAATTGGTAAATATGAATTAATTTTCCACTAGTTACAGAATGCTGTGGATGGGGGCCCATCTAAGATTATCTTGACTTGGGCCCGGGACCAGCCTGGCTACTGGACTCTTTTCACTGTAGATGATGACTCTCTTAGCAGCTTCAGCAGCATCTTCACAAGGTCTTTAGATTTTGTTCTGGGGTTGATTCAAATTTTCCACACCAGAGCCGGTTCATCTCAGGAACACAGAACCCGACGGCTGGAAATTCCCATGATGTTTATACGTGCAGATTGAGCAGATAAACGTGGAACCTTCAGCTGTCTGGACTGTAGGAAGAACCAGACTGGTGGAGGTCTATAATTCTCTTCATCTCTTGGCTGATTTCTGTGGATTTTCCATGACGTCACACAAGGAAGCAGAGTGTTGGAGGTGTTACCTTAAAATGCAACTACAGGAGGGTCTCAATTTAACTCAAATGTTGTGGATGAACCAATCAGCAGCTTAAAAACTTAAGACATCATAATCTTCTTGGCTTTCACAGATTCTTTGAAGATCTCTCTCATTGTTTTGTTTATTTAGCATATAGAAGTATTTTTTTGTAATCCTGACTTTAAACAAGACCCATTTAGTCTGATTTGATGTCAGAGAGGAAGAATACCAAGGTTCGGTTCAAAATGGTCCAAATTATATTGAAACCAACATAGTCACACAGTCACATTTAGCTCCAGTTACATACAGTCCAGTTCAGTCCTCATATTACGTAGAGTAAAATCAAAGCCAGGCGACAATATAATGGGAGGTTTTGTTGAAAGGAGCCCAATTGAAGGCATAGAATCACTGGAGTTGAAGCTCTGTTGTTTGTTGAGAAAGGTACCATTTTCTGAAGATCTTTTCTCCTGGCTGCAGTTCTGGACCCTGTGTGGAAACGCTCTGACTCCGAAGCGAGGCATCTTTGGGAAGACAGGTGACCTGCAGACCATTTTGTGTGTCTCTGCAGCCAAAGATGAGCTGACGTACTCCGGAGCTCTGAACGGAGATGTTTATGTATGGAAAGGAATTACTTTGATCCGGACTGTCCAGGCTGCACATGGGGTACCAACAAACACTCAAGCTTTTTTAAAGTAGGATCAGGACAGGCTTGTTTCTAACCATTGGGTTTGTTCCTGCTTCACTGTGCAGGCAGGGATCTTTAGCATGCATGCCTGTGAGGAAGGATTTGCCACCGGAGGACGCGATGGCTGCATCAGACTGTGGGACGTGGACTTCAAAGCAATCACCAAGATTGATCTGAGAGAGGCCGAGCATGGCTACAAAGGTGTGGAGGCTGTGTCATTTTACCATGTGGTCGGTTCAATTTAGCTGTTGAACTTCAGTCACAAACAGAACACAAGAATCATATGTACCAGGAACCCCACCATTAGGGTCATCAGACCAAAGTACACATGGATCCTGCTGGGTTTACCAAAGTCAGGCTGGTTTGTGATATGTATCAAGGTCAGTTCTGATTCACTCTGTTTACATATATATTCAGTTTCAATTCAATTCAGTTTATTTCTATAGCACCAATTCACAACACATGTCGTCTCAAGGTTCTTCACAACAGTCAGGTTCATACATTCCAATTAATCGTAATCATTGAACAGTTCAGTCAGATTCAGTTATTTATTCAAATTGGATAAAAAGTTTTTCTATCTAAGGAAACCCAGCAGATTGCATCCAGTCAGTGACTTGCAGCATTCACTCCTCCTGGATGAGCATGTAGAGACAGTGGACAGTCACTGGTGTTGACTTTGCAGCAATCCCTCATACTGAGCATGCATGTAGCGACAGTGGAGAGGAAAAACTCCCTTTTAACAGGAAGAAACCTCCAGCAGAACCAGAACCAGGCTCAGTGTGAGCGGCCATCTGCCACGACCGACTGGAGGTTAGAGAGAACAGAGCAGAGACACAAAGAGAACAAAGAAGCACTGATCCAGGAGTACTTTCTATGGGAAGGAAAAGTAAATGTTAATGGATGTAGCTCCTTTAGTCGTTTCATCTAGAAAGAAAGAACAGATAAACTCTGAGCCGGTTTTCAAGGTTAGAGTCTGAAAGAGAGAACATAGAGTTAGTTACAGTAGAAGCTCAGTCAGTAGCCATGTCTAGGAGAGAGAAAGTTGAATACTGGAGCATTTTGAATCAGCTGAAGGCTTTTAACTGCATTTTGTGGACATCCTGATAGTAAAGAATTACAATAGTCCAGCCTTGAAGTAACAAATGCATGGACTAGTTTTTCAGGGTCACTCCTGGACAGGATATTTCTAATTTTGACAATGTTCTGGAGATGAAAGAAGGAAATCCTAGAAACCTGTTTAATATAGGATTTAAATGACATGTCCTAGTCAAAGTTAACACCAAGGTTTTTTACTTTATTATCGGAGGTTAATTTAATGCCATCCAGGTTAAGTGATTGACTAAGCAGTTTCTTTTTTAAAGACTCCGGTCCAAAGACGACAACTTCTGTCTTGTCTGAATTTAGAAGCAAAACATTTAAAGTCATCCAAGTTTTTATATCTTCAAGACATGCTTGTAGTCTATCTAACTGGTTGGGTTCATCAGGATTTATGGATAAGTAAAGCTGAGTATCATCAGCGTAACAGTGAAAATTTATTCTATGCTGCCTGATAATTTGACCTATTGGAAGCATATATATAGTAAAGAGAATTGGCCCAAGTACTGAACCCTGTGGTACTCCACAATTAACCCTGGAGTTTAAAGATGATTTATCATTTACATGAACAAACTGGAATCTGTCAGACAGATAAGATTTAAACCAGCCTAGCGCTGTTCCCCTGATCCCTACAGCATATTCCAGCCTTTCTAAGAGAATATTATGATCGACTGGATCAAATGCAGCACTGAGATCTAACAGAACCAGAACAGACACAAGTCCATTCTCTGAGGCCATAAGAATATCATTAGTGACTTTCAGCAGAGCTGTTTCAGTGCTATGATGAGCTCTGAAACCTGACTGAAACTCTTCAAACAGGTCATTGTTGTATAAATGTTCACACATTTGATTAGAAACTATTTTCTCAAAAATTTTAGATAAGAATGGAAGATTGGATATAGGTCTGTAATTTATTAAATCATCTCGATCAAGCGAAGGTTTCTTAAGTAAAGGTTTAATTACAGCTAACTTAAAAGCTTGTGGTTCTGATCCATTTACTAAAGATAGATTAATCATATCTAAAATTGGGCTGGTAATCAGAGGGAACACTTCCTTAAATAATTTGGTTGGGATTGGGTCTAACATACAAGTTGAAGGTTTAGATGAAGCTAATATTTCTGATAACTCAGGAAGCTTCACAGGATCAGAACAGTCCAAACACAGATCAGGTTCTGCAGTTATTTCCAATGTTGTCTCACTTGCTGAGGATGAAGTAATCATCTTCGGGAGTATGTCAAAGATTTTATTTTTAATAGAATCAATTTTATTTTGGAAGAATCCCATAAAGTCATGACTGCTGAGAGCTAAGGGAATGGATGGCTCAACAGAGCTATGACTCTGTGTAAGTTTAGCAACTGTACTAAAGAGAAACCTAGGATTATTCTTGTTCTCTTCTATTAATGATGAGAAATAAGCTGTTCTAGCTTGGTGAAGTGTCTTTTTATACAACAGTAGGCTATTTTTCCAGATTAAGTAGGAATCCTCTAGGTGTGTAGAGCGCCATTTTCTCTCCAATTTTCTAACATTGTGCTTTAAAGTACGCAGCTCTGAATTAAACCAAGGAGCTAGCCTCCTATGAATAATTACTCTACGTCTCTAGTGCCACGTTTCTGACTATGGAGCTGCCAATTACCAGAGTTGGCTTCTCAGCGGGTGTGTCGCTGAGCGGGTAAAATCTGTTAGAAACACAGACGGGTTGGTGGTGACCTGTGGGCTGGGATCTAGAACTATGCTTTCTACGTACCGTCACCCAGCCGGCCTGAAGCCCCGGCTGCGCGGGCTCTGCTGGAGGACTGCTACAGGGAGCTACCCTCGGTGGCTCCACGCTGGCTAAGGGGCCTCGGCTATCTTCTGGTTTTTCAACAGCGCGGAGCCGGGCCTCCAATTCCGACACCCTCGCCTCCAAAGCTACAAAAATACTACATTTATTACACGTCCCATTATCACTAAAGGTGGCAGAGGAGTAACTGAACATCTGACACAGAGAAAAGGAGAGAGGAGAAGACTCAGAGAGAGAAACAGCAGAACGGGTAGCCATGGTGGAGCTAAAGCTAAGCTAGCGACCCCTTACCACTACTAGAAAAACCGTGTAAAACACGGAGAGTCCCCAAATGTTAAAAGCAGCAACAGAAAGTAAGTGTTTTAACGTGCTTATGTATTAGAACAAGTAAGAGATATTATAGTAGAGAGAAATCAGATCAAACGAGAGAGCTTCAAACACCAAACAATTCACCAACAGCGAAAACAGGAAGTGACGTTATATATATGTGGGTCCGACCTGATTTCAGAGGTACCCAGTTTAACTTGGATTCATGTGTAACCAGGTCAACCTGGTCTCAGGTCTGCACAGACTCAGATGTACTCAGGTCTGCCCTGGTTTTCGGTGACTCACATTGGTTACAGATGTTTCTGGATCAGTGCTGGTTTCAGGTGAACCAAAGATTTTAGTGGCAGGGTTTTTTTTTTCAGGACTGTCAATCCGCAGTGTTTGTTGGAAAGCTGACCGGATTCTGGCTGGGACCCAGGACAGTGAGATTTTTGAGGTGATGGTTCGTGACAGGGACAAGCCAGTTCTGCTGATGCAGGGTCACAGTGAGGGCGAACTCTGGGCACTGGACCTGCACCCAAAACAGCCGGTCGCTGTCACCGGGAGTGACGACCGCTCAGTCAGGTTGGTCTAACCTATGTCCACCATCTTCTTCCCTTGTCTGACTCAACCCTGTCTTCATCAAACCTGTCTGTCTGACTTGTTTCAGGCTCTGGAGTCTAATGGACCACACCCTACTGGCTCGTTGCAATATGGAGGAGTCTGTTAGAAGTGTTTCCTTCAACAACGATGGCTCTCAGCTTGCTCTGGGTATGAGGGACGGTTCATTCACTGTACTGCGAGTCAGGTGATTTTACCCATGGTTTTATTTGTCCCTATATTTACTGTTACATCACCAACTTCATTATAACGGCCAAGGCACTGTGGGCTTAATGGTTGGTAAAACCCTCTTCTGCAGGGACATGACTGAGGTTGTGCATATCAAGGACAGGAAGGAGGTCATCCATGAGCTGAAGTTCTCTCCGGATAGTTCCTTCTTGGCGGTGGGCTCTAACGATGGCTTGGTGGACATCTACGCTGTTGCTCAGCGCTTCAAGAAGGTGGGCGAGTGCAGCCGTTCAACCTCCTTCATCACCCACCTGGACTGGTCTGTCGACAGCCGCTTCTTGCAGACCAACGATGGCACTGGAGAGCGGCTTTTCTACAGGATGCCAGGTCAGGTCACGTATAGTTCTGGTGAGCAGAACATGGAAACATAGCACTTGAAAAAGTATAGCCAAAGAAATTTTGTACCCCGGGAGTTCTTTACAATTGTCCTGTTATACCTGATATTGCGACGACAATTGTGATTCAAAACATTTTGCAACCCAAGTTATATCCTAGTTGTTTGGACTTGGGGCCAGTCTTGGTACTCACTGTGTTCCTGTCCTGCAGCAGGAAAACTCATTCTTAAAGAAGAAGCAAAGGGGATCCACTGGATGACCTGGACTGGCATCATTGGGCCAGAGGTGAACGGAATCTGGCCCAAATACTCCAACGTGACCAACGTAAACTCAGTGCATGCCAACTATAGCAGTGCTGTGCTAGTGACCGGGGATGATCTGGGTCTCATCAAGCTCTTTAGGTTCCCTTGCCTAAAGAAAGGTCTGTATCATCCTTCAAACAGCAGGAACATTTGGTAACACAGGCTTTGACCAAATTAATTATAGTTTTTACCAAATGAACCCATTTTTAGATCCTGTTCCAGGGTTTCTGGACTCATTTCTATGTGAACAGATAAGGCTACAGTTTTTAACAGCTGCTAATGGCGGTCTTCCTGATACAGGGGCCAAATTTAAGAAGTACACTGGTCACTCTGCTCATGTGACCAACGTTCGCTGGTCCAATGACCTCCAGTGGGTCATCAGCACTGGGGGTGCCGACCACGCTGTTTTCCAGTGGAGGTTCCTTCCTGAAGGTGTCATGAATGGTGTTCTGGAGCCGCTTCTTCAAGGTAGATTTTACTTTTATCTCATCTACTGAACTCTTTGTCAAAGTTTCCCTAAAGGCCATGTAGAACAAAACTGACAGAATACCAGACAGAACCATCAGTAGGATCCAAGTACCCTAATGTTTGTTATAATATCAGCAAAAATCAGCATCAAGTACCTCCTACAACCTTCACCTCCTTTTGTAGATGCCCTAATTGTCCTTCGAAACCCTTCTGTTGATTAACAATACATTAAACAACCGTTTATTATTATTATTCTAATTATTATATTCGGAATTAACGTCTTCTGTTTATCCGGGACTGGGTAGTGGGGGCAGCAGTCTCAGCAGAGATGCCCAGACTTCCCTCTTCTCAGACACCTCCCCCAGCTCCTCTAAGGGAAGCCAGCGGTGTTCCCAGGGAAGGCCGAGAGACATAGTCTCTCCAGCGTGTCCTGGGTCTCCTCCCGGTGGGACATGCCTGAAACATATCCCGAAGGAAGCATCTAGAGGGCATCTAGGACAGCACAGCTGACTCCTCTTGATTTGGAGGAACAGCAGCTCTACTCGGAGCTCCTCCAAGATGGCCAACCCCCTAACCTTATCTGTAAGGGAGTGCCAGGCCACCCTGTGAAGGAAGCTCATTCTAGCTATTGTATCCGTGATCTCGTTCTTTTGCTCATGACCCAAAGTTCATGCCCATAGGTGAGGGTAGGAACGTACACCAAGTGGTAAAAAGAGAGCCTTGCCTTTCAGCTCAAGCTCTCTCTTCACCACAACGGATTGGTGTGCCCACCGCAGTAATGCAGACGCTTCACCAGTCCGTTTGTTCATCTCCAGCTCAATTTTCCCCTCACTTGTGAACAAGACCCAGAGATACTTGAACTCCTCCATTTGAGGCAGGAACTCCCTTGGCTGTGCCTAGAAATCCTGTCCATGAAAATGCACCAAACTCCTGCTATGCTTGTATTGTGACCAGATGGCTCCTAATAAAGGGAGTGTCAGCCAAGACAGCCCCACAACATCCAGAGACCTGAGGTACTCGGCGGATCTCATCCACCCTCTTCGTAGCCGATCAATAGTCCTTCTCCGTGGCCTCATCAAACTTCTTCCAGGGCCTAGCTTTTGCCTCTGCTAGCACCCAGGCACCCATGCCATGGCCTGGGTGCTAGCAGAGGCAAAAGCTAACACCCAGGCCATGGCACGCTTGGCCTAACGGTATCCGTCAGCTGCCTCAGGAGTCCCACAAGCCAGCCAGACCTTACTGCCACAGCTATGGGCGGCCACATTGACAATAGAGGTAAAGATGGTCGACTTGGACTCTATGTCACTAGCCTCCACCAGTATCTGGGAAAAGCTCTCCCGTAGGTGGTAGTTGAATTCGTACCTAGCCGTGGGCTCTGCCAGACGTTCCCAGAAGACCCTCACTATGCGCTTGGGCCTGCCAAGTCTGTCCGGCTTTCTCCTTTTTCAGCAGACCCAATTCACCACCAGCTGCTGATTGGTGGACAGGTCAGCCCCTCTTTTCACCCAAGTGTACAAGACATGCTGCCAAACGTCCAAAGACCTAACTACAAAGTCGATCATCGACCTATGGTCTAGAGTGTCCTGGATTGCAAGTGCACTGATAAACACCCTTGCTTAAACAGGGTTTTTCTTATGGACAATCTGTGACTGGCACAGAAGCCAATATCGAAACACCACTTGAGTTTAGATAGGGAAGGCCATCCCAATCACACGATTCCAGGTGTTGCTGTTGTTTCCCATGTGGGTGTTGAAGTCCCCCACCAGAATGACAGAGTCCCACAGACCGTCCAACACCCCCACCAAGGACGCCAAAAAAGGTCGGGTACTCCGCATCGCTGCTTGGCCTGTAGGCCGAAATAACAGTCAGAGACCTCTCCCTGACCCGAAAGGGCAGGGATGCAACCCTCTCATCCACCAGGGTAAACACCAAGGGAGACAAGTGAGCTGGGGAGCAACAAAAAGATGCCAGCCCACCGCCCCTCTCTGCGGGCAACTCCATGGTAGAGGAGAATGCAAACCTCTTTGAAGGAGCTGGGTTCCAAAGTGCCACTGTTCGTTAAGGTGAGCCTGACTATTTCTAGCTGATATCTATCGATCTCCTGCACAAGCTCAGGCTCCTTCCCCCCCAGCGAGGTGATGCTCCATGTCCCTGGAGCCAGCGTAAGCCTCCAGGGATTGGGTCACTGAGGTCACCGGTCCTTTATGGTTACCCCTGCAGGTGGTTGGCCCTTTGGGGGATAGCCTTTCATCTCTCTTTTGGGGTTGGCCTAGTCGGGTCCAATAAGGAGTAACCTGGCCACCAGGCATTCGCCAACAAGTCCCAACCCCAAGTCTGGCTCCAGGGTTCCTCCGTTCCGGGTGTCATCCTCGTTGTACTGGTCCTCATGAAGGCTTCTGAACCGCTCTTTGTTTGACCCGTCACCCAGAGCCTGTTTGCCATGAGACACCCACCAGGGGCATTTAAGCCCAGACAACATAGCCCCAGGGATAATCCGAGCACTCAAACCACTCCACCACGATAAGGTGGTGGTTCTTGGAGGGGTCCTCACAAACAAACAGGTGATAGTTCATTATCCCAAAGCAGATTTTGTGGCGAATTATTATTATTATTATTATGTAAGTGATTGTTCTTTTCTGCTTTTGGGTCTTCAGAGGGGTACGCTGACTCCAACAGCGGCGAGTCGGACTCAGACGTGTCAGATGTTGCAGAGCTCGACTCGGACATTGAACAGGAAGCTCAAACAAACTATGAACGGCAGGTGAGTAGGAAATGAATGCCATTACCTGTAAATTACCTGCCTGTGTTTCTGACCCACCTGTGTCTGTCTACAGGTGTATAAGGAGGATCTGCCACAGCTCAAGAAGAAGCTGATTGGTTCCTTGAAGCGTCAGAAAGCTCCAGAGGAGGGGCTTCGTCTGCAATTCGTTCATGGGTAAAAGAGATATAAAGCAGTCGGTGGATCATCATTGAATTATGGAAATATATCAGTTCTTTATGAGCTAGGTCAATCTTAGCCCTTAACAATTTCTACCTTGATTTAGACCAGGGGTCTCCAACTCCAGTCCTGGAGAGCTACCATCCTGCAGCTTTTAGATGCATCCCTGCTCCAACACAGCTGGACTCCCTCAGCATCCAATCGTTCAGCTCTGCAGAGGCTGGCTAACAAGACATTTATCTGATTAAGGGGTAGTGGAGAAGAGATGCAGGACGGTAGTTCTGGTGGACTGGAGCTGGGAACCCCTGATGCAGTGTGAAAATATAAAAGCATTGTTTTTGGAGTAACATTTTATTCATTTCCGCTCTTCTTCAGAGGTCTTCTTCATGTTCTAACCCAACATTTCTCAGTACACAAACTAGATAGTTTGTTCTCTAAAATCTGCTGCTACTGGATTACACAGATTCTGGATACAAGGCAGGTGTCCTGCAACTTTTAGATGTGTCCCTGGTTCATCACACAAATAGCAAAATTACTTCCTCAGTATGCAGTCAAGCTCTGCACAGGCCCGGTAATGAGCCATAGGTTTGATTTAGGTGTGTTGAAGCAGAGACATGTTTAAAAGTTGCAGGACACCAGCCCTCGAGGGCTGGAGTTGCCCACCCCTGATCTTCAGGGTTCCTGTTCTGCACAATGAGACTCTCCCCTTGGGTTACAATGTTAAATGCGTCTCTGAAGGTGGTTAAACTCCCATTTCTTCAGTCCAGGACGTCTGCTCGTTTTCCATGGTCCATTTGTTTGACCTAAATTCTTCTATTACTGAACACCTTTGGGATTAATTAGATCGGAGGCTGCAGTTCTGGTGTTCTCCTCTATAAACACGCTCCTAAACCTTGAAAGATGTTTACATAACAATTAAAGTTGCTATTGATGGCAACGATGGGTCCATCTACAAACTGGACCTTAGAGATAAAGAATAGGATGTGTTATGGAAAAAAATGCATTTACCAAAGAAGGAGATCAAGATCATCAATCAGCTTTATTAATTTAGCCTTATAAGGGAGACAGTATCCAGGATTAGACATGTGCTACCGAGCTGAACCAAATCTGTTCTGACCACCTCCCTATTTATCAGCATTGTAAAAACCCCATGTAGTCTGTCCCCCTCTAGGAAGAGCCGATGTGAAAATTGAATTAATTCTCAACCAGACGTCCCGGCTCCTCTGCAATAAATGTTGTATTTTACAGCAGGGAGGACCAGCAGGAGGGGAAGCGAAAACCTTTGTCAAGCCAGACAGAGTTTCACCTCAGAAGCACAAAAGGCACTTTCAAAGTTTACCTAGACAGACAAATACTTTTGGCATTATAGTGTGTCGTACATGATGCATTCAGGGTCCCAATATATTCCTAAACACTTAATGAATGTACTATTATTTCTGGTGGAGGGCGAATTAACATCTGTTTTATCCACTGATTTACAGTTGGTCTGTGAGATGCAGTATTGTACGTCTAGATTTCTGAAATTAGGGGGAAACACTGATTTACATGAAAAGTACATCACCCTGTCCCTATCAGGGTCAGGGGTAGAAGCTACGTTCACAGGATTTTCTCCTTTGGATGCATCTCCAGTTTTGACAGGATCTTCACTAAATTTTTATGTCAAACTGTGAAGATTTTTTCAAAGTCAACAGAACTTTGAAAAGACTCACAATCTGATCCAGACCTGAAACAGCAGAACACCAGCAGACATAGCAGCAAAGGAAAGAGAGTGACAACTGCTCATCACATTGCATGTGAGTTTTCTGTTTCCCGTGTCCTGCAGGTACCGCGGCTTCGACTGTCGCAACAACCTGTTCTACACCCAGACGGGGGAGGTGGTGTTCCACGTGGCCGCCGTTGCCGTCATCTACCACCGGCTGCAGCACAGTCAGCAGTTTTACCTCGGACATGACGATGACATTCTCAGCCTTGCTGTTCACCCTCTGAAAGACTACGCTGCATCTGCACAGGTACGCCCAGCCAATCAGAGAGACAGCAGGTTTCCTGCCAGACATATTCAGGGTTTCTAATTGGCCATCTGTGTTTTCAGGTTGGCAGGGACCCGGCCATCCACGTCTGGGACATCCAAAGTCTGAAGTGCCTGTCCCTGCTCAAAGGTCACCACAGCAAAGGAGTCTGTGCTTTGGACTTCACAGGTCTGTGATCCAGGTCAACTCTGCCAGAGTTTTCTCCCCAAAATGAAAAATCAAAACTCATCCGTCTGTCCATCCATGCACCCATCTAGCAACCCTCTGAGTGATCTTCTAGCTGGATGTGAAAATATCAGGTCCTTTACTTCAGTCAAAATCAAAGCATTTAATCTTAAAGGAACTGAACACATTAAAAGGTCATCCACATCAGCACACGGGACTAACAAGTTCTGACCTTGTTTGGGCTGAATTAGGACATTAAGGGTAAAACACTGTTATCTAGGAATTACCAAAAAGATATTCATGGACATCCAGCATGAGGAGAAGATCTTCACTCTTAGTTGCATCCCATCACTTGCTGAGTCAGTAAAAAGCCAAAAAGAAATCCTCTTGAACCGGAAACTCTCAGTTCCCTGGTAGCACCTTCACTTCTTGTCCATGAAGGTGAACAGAACCAACCAGCATTAGAGGAGACCACAATTCCCAGTATGTGGGCCATCTGGGCTCTGGGTGGCCTGTAACAAGGCATCTGATGCTCTGTACTGCCACCAGGTGGTAATCCTTCTCCATGTCCTTAAAGCACAAACAGACTCCCAGGAGAAATACAGAGGTTGGACAATGAAACTGAAACACCTGTCATTTTAGTGTGGGAGGTTTCATGGTTAAATTGGACCAGCCTGGTAGCCAGTCTTCATTGATTGCACATTGCACCAGTAAGAGCAGAGTGTGATGGTTCAATTAGCAGGGTAAGAGCACAGTTTTGCTCAAAATATTGAAATGCACACAACATTATGGGTGACATACCAGAGTTCAAAAGAGGACAAATTGTTGGCGCACGTCTTGCTGGCGCATCTGTGACCAAGACAGCAAGTCTTTGTGATGTATCAAGAGCCACGATATCCAGGGTAATGTCAGCATACCACCAAGAAGGACGAACCACATCCAACAGGATTAACTGTGGACGCAAGAGGAAGCTGTCTGAAAGGGATGTTTGGGTGATAACCTGGATTGTATCCAAAAAACATAAAACCACGGCTGCCCAAATCACTGCAGAATTAAATGTGCACCTCAACTCTCCTGTTTCCACCAGAACTGTCCGTTAGGAGCTCCACAGGGTCAATATACACGGCCGGGCTGCTATAGCCAAACCTTTGGTCACTCATGCCAATGCCAAACGTCGGTTTCAATGGTGCAAGGATCGCAAATCTTGGGCTGTGGACAATGTGAAACATGTAATGTTCTCTGATGAGTCCACCTTTACTGTTTTCCCCACATCCAGGAGAGTTACGGTGTGAAGAAGCCCCAAAGAAGCGTACCACCCAGACTGTTGCATGCCTAGAGTGAAGCATGGGGGTGGATCAGTGATGGTTTGGGCTGCCATATCATGACATTCCCTTGGCCCAATACTTGTGCTAGATGGGCGCGTCACTGCCAAGGACTACCGAACCATTCTTGAGGACCATGTGCATCCAATGGTTCAAACATTGGATCCTGAAGGCGGTGCCGTGTATCAGGATGACAATGCAGCAATACACACAGCAAGACTGGTGAAAGATTGGTTTGATGAACATGAAAGTGAAGTTGAACATCTCCCATGGCCTGCACAGTCACCAGATCTAAATATTATTGAGCCACTTTGGGGTGTTTTGGAGGAGCGAGTCAGGAAACGTTTTCCTCCACCAGTATCACGTAGTGACCTGGTCACTATCCTGCAAGAAGAATGGCTTAAAATCCCTCAGTGTTTCAGTTTCATTGTCCAAACCCCTGTAACTCCGGTACCTCCATATGTCATGATTTGAGGGTGCTTGGGTTTTTGTTTGGGTTCTAGCTATTCTTATTTCAAGTTTACGTTTTGGATCTTGTTTCTGTTTATTATTTTCTAGTTCATGTTCTGTATGTTATGTTTTTCCGATTAGTTTGTATCCTTGAATTTCTGTTTTGCTCCAGCCACGTTTTGTTCTCTCCTGTCTGTTTGCAATTAGCTTCAATCGGTCCACCTGCACCTTGTTAATCAGTTTTGTTTTTCACCTGTACCATGTTCCATTTATACACCTTCCACAGTTCATTCCTCACGGAAACATTATGGATCACGTCACCCTGTTATTATTCAGTCCATGCTGTCCATGCCTGTTTTTGCCACCACCTGCTGAACTTAGTTTTATTTATTAAATCCTTTACTCCACCACACCACGCCTGACACCATATACCTTCACAAGCACCAGGAGCTGAGCAGATGGTCCTAGCAATCTTACCTCCAGCCACTGAACCAATCACAGCACAGCATCTGCTCTGTTATCACCAACTTCATTTAGTAGTACAATTCTGTGTTCCTGGAGGGTTCCTTTGTTTTAACCTCTGATGGATCTGCTTCCTGTCTGTAGCCATAATATGTCCTTTTGCCTCTGTGTGTCCCAGCGGACGGGAAGAGTTTAGTCTCTGTAGGAATTGATCAGTTTCACTCCATCGTCATCTGGGATTGGAAGAAAGGAGAGAGGTTGGCTAAGGCCAGGTAAGCACTCCTGGATACAGGTCAGATCCAGATCTTTAAATACACAGACCTTAAATAACCCACTGGTGGTTACACCAGTTAAAGTTGCAGCAGAGGTGGTTACAGGTTCCTGAGAAGACATGTGTTTGTGTCTGCGCTCAGCCTCAAGACCAAACCAGATCAACTGGGTTTTCCTAGGTTGCTGTCCCAGTCAGAGTTTATGTGGTGATGTTCCTGCCTTGTTGACCGAACTTGTCCTCTGTCCTGTAGGGGTCACAAAGATAAGATCTTTGTGGTGAAGAGTAACCCCTTCAGGATGGACAAACTGGTGACTGTGGGGATCAAGCACATCAAGTTCTGGCAGCATTCAGGTACAATTACAATCAGGGTTCTGTCTGTGGAAAAGCCAGGATGAGGAGCTGAGAACTGTTCCATGAGAAGGAACCAGGATCATACATCTGCTCTTGTCATGTAGGAGGAGGTCTGACGTTTAAACGAGGAATATTTGGGAACCTTGGGAAGCAGGAAACGATGATGTCAGCATGTTATGGCCGATCTGAGGACATGGTGTTCTCTGGAGCCACCAACGGAGATGTTTATATCTGGAAAGACACCACCCTCATGAAGACCATCAAAGCACACGACGGCCCTGTCTTCGCCATGTGCTCCCTGGACAAGGTAACGCCTCCACCCATCTGTTTATCTCTTCATCCATCCATCCTTCTATGCATCCATCCATCCGTTTATCTGTTCATCCGTCAATCCGTCCATCCATGCATCCATCCCTCCATCCATCCCTCCCTCCATCCATCCATCCATCCATCGATTTATCTGTTCATCCATCCATCCTTCTATGCATCCATCCATCCGTTTATCTGTTCATCCGTCAATCCGTCCATCCATGCATCCATCCCTCCATCCATCCCTCCCTCCATCCATCCATCCATCTGTTTATCTGTTCATCCATCCATCCTTCTATGCATCCGTCCATCCATCCATCCATCCATCGGTTTATCTGTTCATCCATCTATCCATGCAGCCATCCATCCATCTGTTTATCTGTTCATCCATCCATCCTTCTATGCATCCGTCCATCCATCCATCCATCCATCGGTTTATCTGTTCATCCATCTATCCATGCAGCCATCCATCCATCCATCCATCCATCCATCGGTTTATCTGTTCATCCATCGATCCATGCATCCGTCCATCCATCGGTTTATCTGTTCATCCATCCATCCCTCCATCCATCCCTCCCTCCATCCATCCATCCATCTGTTTATCTGTTCATCCATCCATCCTTCTATGCATCCGTCCATCCATCCATCCATCCATCGGTTTATCTGTTCATCCATCTATCCATTCATCCATCCATCCATCTGTTTATCTGTCCATCCATCATCCATGACATAAGAGAAAGTTGTGAGCATTGCATTCTGGGACAAATGACATTGTGAATCAGAAATCTGAGAATTTTTGACTCTGCTTGAAGCTGTCTGCTCTCTAGTTATCAGCAGAGCTCTGGCTGTTATTATTATCTGTTTTCTCTGAATAATTGTCTTCACTCAACATGCAAAGCTCAGTTTATTGAGAAAGTTTACGTTTTTGTTTTGGGACCATAGGCATCTTTATTAGAGAGATGGACTTTCAATCACCAAGGAGCAAAACTCTTTGCTTCAAATATAGTTTTCACTCTACATCTCGAGTCTGTTCCTCTAGCCAAAGACCAAAGGAACCAGTCACACAGGACACCAACAGACAGGATAATGCCTCTAACACACCAATAACTGCCAGCCTGGCATCTGCAACACCTGAAACCTCACCAACATTCCTCTAAAGCTGGTACACCTTTTCTCCACTCCTGTTCAGGGAAGACCTCATCCCTCTCCCTCAAGCAACCAGGTAGAAGCTTCATCAATACAACAAAGGACACGTTTGTTGTAGAACCCGTCCCCCTACCTGTAGGTAGAAGGAGGCTACCCTCTTGTCTACAGGAATGAACCCCAACGTACAGGCGTCGAGATGGGGGGGCAACAAACCGAACTGAAACCCGATTCTGGAAGAAACCCGTGCAGCAGTATTACCTGAAGCAGCTCCTTCCAGCCATACCCATGACCAGCCAGGGAACTACATGGCAACATGTTGTGGTCCAATCAAGATCTTTAAATGCTGGAACCATCTCCAGAGTTCTGCTTGATTTTAGCTGCTTTCTTATAGTGGAGGATTCTAACATTCATATTCATGACATCAAAAGGCAGTTGAGCAACAGAACCATTGATGATACTGGTTGGCTTTGGACTTTGACATTATTTAACAGAACCAACCAGAGGCAGTTCTACATTGAATTACTCTTCAGGGGAGACCCCCTCCGAAAATCTAATTATAGTGTTGCACTGAGAACAGAAAACACAAACTAAAGCTCTAACCGGACCTTTCTTGCCTTCCTTGATGCTAAATCATCAATAATGTCATCATAGGAGATCTGCTCCCCTATTGAGGGGTTCATAGTGATAACAGCAAGGCCAGTGAGCCGTTCCTGAGACATGGTTCAGCTCAGCTACGACTTCATCAACTTCAGTTTTGAATTGAATTTGATTGCAATCCCAAGAGCTAAAAAGTTGGGGTAGATCTCAGATAGATCCTTAAGCTCAAGGAGGCTCATGTTTTTGAATGGCAAGTTCTTCATTTCCTGCACAAACTGTCTACTGTCCAAATCAGAGTGTCCTTCAAAGTGCAGATTGGTGCCAAGTTCCTTGCATTGCAACTCTTATACAAAATAAAACATCTATGAATTGCACATCTCATTGAGACCAACATTTAGCATATAACGGCCTGGTTGAGACCGTCTCAACCAGGCCGTTATATGCTGGATATCAGAACCAGTTCTTAAATCACTGCACTGGATCCTTGTTTGTCAAAGAATAGATTTATAAATTCGGATATTTGGTCCATAAAGCTCTAAATAATCTTGGTCCAAAATACATTTCTGAATTGCTGGTCATATAGAACCTATGTGGACCCTTCAGGTCTTCAGAGACCTGCTGACTCAGTGTTTTCAAGACCAGAACCAAACAAGCTGAGGCAGCATTTGGTTTCTTTGGTCCTCAGTTCTGGAATAAACTGCCTGAACAACCTGAGATGTTCAGAAATTGCTGTTTCCTGAAAACATGGCTGTTTACAGCAGAACCATTTGGTCCTTCTATGCTTTTAATCTGTATTTTAACAAGTTTTATGGTATGCTTTTTATAGATGAAGGTGTCCTGTAATAAATGTCTTTATGTAGAGACCTTTGGATTGTTTTTGTATGAATAAAACTGCCTTGTGTTGCGTTCACTGACAGGGTTTTGTGACCGGGGGAAAGGATGGCATCGTGGAGCTGTGGGATGACATGTTTGAGCGATGTTTGAAGACATATGCCATCAAGAGGACTGCTCTTTCACCGTCCTCCAAAGGTTCCCTCCACAGCTTTCACAGTTTCAGTCTCAACCTTCTGCTGTTTGATCAATGTCTTCCTTCTGATCAGGTCTCCTGCTGGAGGACAACCCATCTATCAGAGCCATCACTCTGGGTCACGGTCACATCCTGCTTGGAACAAAAAACGGGGAAATCCTGGAGATCGACAAGAGCGGGCCGATGACGCTGCTGGTTCAGGTGAGACGAAGAGAGTCGGGTCTGTTCAACAGAAGTGTGAACACCTCGATCGTCACTGGAACAGCATCAGATCCTGTCTTCGTTTAGGTTTCCGTTATTTCTACATGTACCGCTTGAAAGAGAGAACTGTTTGACGTCTTGGAGCCACCGTAGACTGCAGGTCCCACGGTCTGTGGGCTCAGCTGGTTGAGGAAATCTGTGCTCCAGTTTGTCATTTGTTGGGTCCAAGTACATTTAGGATCAGGGACATTCAGCCTGAAATGCATGTGGTCATCCTGCAGCTCTAACATCTCCAACACTTTTTACTTTTTCTTGACTGATGAAGTGAGACAATCATCAGTTCATCCTCATTGAGCCATTTGTCCTCAAACATCCTTGAAATGTCCCACCTTTGCTCATTAATGTCTCGTCTCTTCTGATTATCACTTCCCACCTGCTTATTAGTCTCACCTGTGTTTTCTGTGTTCAGGGTCACATGGAGGGGGAGGTGTGGGGGTTGGCGGCTCATCCTTTACTTCCTGTCTGCGCCACCGTCAGTGATGATAAAACTCTGAGGATCTGGGAGCTGTCAGCCAACCACAGGATGGTTGCTGTCCGTAAACTGAAGAAAGGTGAGACCTGCACAGGTAAATGCATGTTGTATACTAGTCTCACCTGTTTAACATGTGTGTTCTGTGTTACCTGCCAGGTGGGCGGTGCTGCACTTTCTCTCCGGATGGTAAAGCTCTGGCGGTTGGTCTGAATGACGGCAGCTTCATGGTGGTGAATGCGGACACGCTGGAGGACATGGTGACCTTCCACCACCGCAGGGAGCTCATTTCAGATATCCGTTTCTCCTTAGGTACCTGAACTCAGCACACAGGAGCGACGTGATGCAGGCAGGTCCCTAATGTGTCAGGTGTGTTTTACAGATGCTGGAAAGTATCTGGCTGTGGCGTCCCATGATTCCTTTGTGGACATTTACAACATCCTGACCAGTAAGAGAGTTGGAATCTGTAAAGGAGCTGGGAGCTACATCACTCATATCGACTGGGACTCCAGAGGTAAACTGACCCGTTCTGCTGCGGCGCTGCTATCTGGACCACTCACTGTTCCAGATCAGCAGATTCAAAACATCTCCCAGTTTAGAGCTAAAACAAAGAACATACAAATCAAACCTAAATGCAGCAGCAGCAAACATCAAAATCCATTGAGCTGTTGGACAGAGGGACTCACATGTGACTCTAGAATACTTTGGTTTATAGAGGACTCCATGGTCCACTCAATGAGGTCCTCAAAACATGACCAGATCATCGGTCGACCACCACCGTACTTCATAGTTGGTATGAGGTGTTTTTGCTGATCATGGTTCGGTCCATTATGTCCATCATGGTCCATCATCTCTACGTTGGTCTTATCTGTCCAGAGGACATTGTCCCAGAAGTCTTCTATTTTATCCAGATGCAGCTTTGCTAAGTCCTGCTGCCATCTTGTTTTTAGGAAGAAGAGTATTTCTCCTTCATCCATTCCAGACAGCCACACTGATTCAGTGTCATGACCTTTAATCTTTGACCTGCTAGCTGAGACTCGTAGAGTCTGAGATGGAGCTTTTGGGTTTTTGGTCATTTCTTTGAGCTTCACCCTCAGACCTTGGGCTGAATCTGCTGGGATGTCCACTCCTGGGAAGACTGGTAGCTGTCTGAGATGTTTTCCTCTTGGGAATAATCTTTCTCTCTGTAGAATGATGGACTTCAGATGGTTTGGATATGACCTTATGACCCTTCCAAGACCAGCAAACTGCCCAAACTCCTGCCACTCCTGGTCGATACTTTCGCTCTGAGATGCTGAGGAAGCAGTGAAGATGAACTCATGGCTTCTCCATTTTGGTTCAGTTTTTGTTAAATAATGTCTTGGAGTAATGGGTCATGTTGCTGGATTGGCCAAATTTCAGAACCTGCTGAGGAACAGAAGATTTTGTCAGCTGATACGTAAAACCTTAGAGCTGGGACCATCTACCATGGCAGTAACTGTATGTCACCTCAGATGTTTACCTTCCTTAGACGATGAATGCTACTCAGTAGAGATGTCCCTCAGACAGAAGCTTTATATGCTGCTCAAAGATTCCAACCTCAGCTTCTTGTCCTGTCCTTCCTGATGTTTTCCCTGTAGGTAAACTTCTGCAGGTGAACACCGGAGCAAAAGATCAGCTTTTCTTTGAGGCTCCACGAGGACGCAAACAGAACATTAGTGTGTCAGAGGTCAGAAAGCACGTCTCATTGTCTTCTTAGAGATGTTTGTCCCCATGGGTCATAATTCTGTTTCTGTGTCCAGTTTGAGAAGTTGGACTGGGCCACCTGGACTTCTGTTCTGGGTCCCACTTGTGACGGAATATGGCCGTCATTCAGCTTTGTGAATGCCGCTTCCCTCACTAGAGATCACAAACTTCTCGCCACAGGAGATGACTTCGGCTTCGTCAAACTGTTCAGCTTCCCATCCCGGGTGAGGCTGGAAACCGAGTCCAGAGCTGGAAGTCCACAAACAATACTGAGCTGATATGTTCCTGCTTTTTCTGAAGGATCTCTGTTTAACTCCTGAGTCTCTTCTTCCAGGGTCAGTTTGCTAAGTTTAAGAAGTACGTGGGTCACAGCACCAACGTGACAAACGTGCGCTGGTCCAACGACGACACCGTCCTTCTGTCTGTGGGCGGAGCTGACACGGCGCTAATGATCTGGACCAGAGAGCCGCCAGGTCACAAGGAGAGCAAAGCTGTGGACAGCGAGGAGTCTGATGATGACCCTGAGGAGGATGGAGGTAACATCACAGGGTACATCAAGGTTGGACTGACGTCAGAGGAGGAAGGAGGTCGTACTGAACAGGGGCTCCTTCTGGCCCGTATGGTTCTCTGGTTCTACTCTCAGATCTTCAGGGGGACTCTTTTTTTCTAGGTTCTAGATGTTTTATGAGAATGTTTTATGAGAATGGTAAAGTCCTGGTCAAGGTCAACACCAACCTCTTTCACTTTAGTCCCGAGGGCCAGGTTACCACCATCCAGAGTGAGTAGATTTGTCTGAAGAACAGTAATTTGATGCATTTCTGGATTTTAGGGTACGACAGTGATGTGGCTCGGGAGAAGGTGGTCGACTATGTCACCAAGATCTACACAGTTAGCATCAGGAACATGTCAGGAACCAAACCACACCTGCAGCACAGAGAGATTCCTTTGGAGGAGAGGTAATCTGAAGGCCTCGTTAGACCTCCTGACGAGTTCAGGCGCAGTTTGTGGTTAACGCTGCTCTTCCTGTTCAGGCCTCCTGTGAGCCGGGCCGTGCCCCTGCCCGATAAACTGCTGAAGGACAATGTGATCAAGAAAAAGAAAGTGGTGGAGGTCAGTACATGCCATGTGTTGATAATGTCCAACATGTCCTGACTTGAGCTCTAACTGCTGTCTGCGTCTGTTAGGAGCTTCTGCTGGAACATGTCTTCGGCTACAGAGGCTTCGACTGCCGCAACAACCTGCACTACCTCAACGACGGAGCGGACATCATCTTCCATACCGCCGCAGCCGTGGTCATCCAGAACCTGTCCGCCGGTTCGTAGAACCATCAGTTACCATCAGTCATTACCCGGTGTTGCTTATGAGGTCACACTTCCTACTTCCTGTCCTGACAGGAACTCAGAGTTTCTACCTGGAACACACTGATGACATTCTCTGTCTGACGGTCAACCAGCACCCAAAGTACCAAAACATCATCGCCACTGGACAGATCGGTAAGTCCAAGACCAAAACCCTGTACCTCACCTTCATGTGGTCTTACCTGCAGTCAGGCCTCTGCGAAAGCAGCAAACAGAATGTTGAACCCCTGCAGAGATGATCGCTGTCAATGCGTTGATTTCATGCAGATTTTGGTTCCGTATTTCTCAGCTTGGGTCTACAACTCAACTGTTCTGCAGATTCATTTTTGAAAGATCTGAAAACCTGAATCTCTTGTTCTAGATGAGTCCTGGAAATCAGTTTCCATCAGTACCCATCCTAATGACAGCATTAATATCATCTGCTGGTTCCATCAGAAAGTCCCCTTAAATTACTATTAGGAGTTTTAAACAGAACTTTTGGAAGAACCTGAGAACATCGGGCTTCTGCAGCAAACCTGAACAAACCGCTGAATGAACATGTTGTCTGAAGAGAAAAAGCAACGATGTCATCCCTCATTTGTTTTGGTTTCACATTCTGTCTCTGATAAAATACTCAGACTTACTAGTCCATTTGGTCCTGAACCTGCGCAGGTTTTAGGACATGATCAATAAAATCTCTATGGTATGGGTGCCAGCCGAAGGCGAAGACCTTGGCGGTCTGATCCTCGGCTGCAGAAGCTGGCTCTTGTGACGTGGAATGTCACCTTTCTGGTGGGGAAGGAGCCTGAGTTGGTGTGCGAGGCAGAGAGGTTCCGGCTAGAAATAGTTGGGTCCACCTCGACGCACAGCTCTGGCTCTGGAACCAGTCTCCTGGAGAGGGGTTGGACACTTCCACTCTGGAGTTACCCTTGGCGAGAGGCGGCGAGCTGGGGTGGGCATACTTGTTGCCCCCCCATCTCGGCGCCTGTACGTTGGGGTTCATCCCGGTAGACAAGAGGGTAGCCTCCTTCTGCCTACAGGTAGGGGGACGGGTTCTGACTGTCGTTTGTGCTTATGCACCAAACAGCAGTTCAGCCTACCCACCCTTTTTGGAGTCCTTGGAGAGGGTGTTGGAGAGCGCCCCTCCGGGGGACTTCCTTGTTCTGCTGGGGAACTTCAACGCTCACATTGGCAATCACAGTGAGACCTGGAAGGGTGAGGTTGGGAGGAATGGCCCTCTTGTTCTGAACCCGAGTGGTGATTTGTTATTGGACTTCTGTGCTCATCATGGATTGTCCATAACTAACACCATGTTCAAGCATAAAGGTGTCCATATGTGCTCCGCAGCCGCATGTCTTGGACTCTCGGGTGAAGAAGGGAGCGGAGCTTTCCACTGACCACTACCTGGTGAAGAGCTTGTTCCGATGGTGGGGGAGGATGCCGGTCAGACCAGGCAGACCCAAACAAATCTTGAGGGTCTGCTGGGAATGCCGTGTGGAGTCTCCTGTGAGGAAGAGCTTCAACTCCCACTTCCGGGAGAGCTTCAAACACGTTCAGGGGAAGGTGGGGGACGTTGAGTCCAAGTTGGCCATGCTCCGCGCCTCCATTGCCAAGGCGGCTTACCGGAGCTGTGGTTGCAAGGTTGTTGGTGCCTGTCGCTGCTGCAATCGGGTTCGAGGATTGCAGCAGGCTGAAGAAGGAGTCCTATAGGGTCTTTTTGGCCTGTGGGGGAAGAGGTACACCACCAACACTATACAGTGGGGAGGGTGTGCTGCTGACCTCAACTCGGGACGTTGTGGGTCGGTGGGCAGAGTACTTCAAAGACCTCCTCAGTCCCACCGACATGTCTTCCACTGAGGAAACGGAGCCTGGGGACCTTGGGGCGGCTCTCTGGTGATGAGGTCACCGACGTGATTAAACAGCTCCTGAGTGGTAAGGCCCAGGGTGTGGATGAGATTTGCCTGGAGTTCCTTAAGACCCTGGATGTTGTAGGGTTGTGTCAGTTAATGTGACTCTGCAGCATCGCGTGGACATCGGGGGTAGTTCCACTGAATTGGCAGACCGGGTGGTGGTCCCCCTATACAAAAATGGGGACCGTAGAGTGTGTTCCAACTATAGGGGAGTCACACTCTTAAACCTCCCTGGTAAGGCCTTTTCAGGGGTTCTGGAGAGTTTAGGTCATGTTGCAGATTAGGATCTTCAGGTCAGGTTCTTTCAGATCCATCTTTTTCTGATGAGGTTCTTTCAGGTCAGATTCTTTCAGGTTGGGTCCTTTTTGGTCCTTTCTGGTGTTAAAGCTTTTTAGTAGGTCCCTCAGGATCTTCAATGGCCTTGGAGTGGAGGTTCAGGAGTCTGGATCAGCTTGTCTGTGTGAACCGGCCTCACCTGTGGAGTCAGAATAAGAATCGGGAGTTGATCCCGGACGGGTCCCCAGTTTATGCTAGGGCCCAGCTTTACAACAGGTCCAGTAAGGATGCAGAGCAGTGGAACACCTTCAGAGCACCTCCTGTAGATGTTTTAGTCAGACTGCAGGTTCTTAGCTCCTCTGCATGTTGCTTCCATGCATGACTCGCTGCTTTGGCCCATCACACCTGTTTTCTTCTCCACTGCTTCCTCATTGTCCCCCCTCACCTCATCGCCAGGTGACGCCTCTGACCTGCCAGGTAAGCGTGCCTTCACCTTATTTACTGTGCTCATCGTTGCACCATTCACACCCATGATTCTGTTTGTTCTGCTGTGTAACCTGTTGTCGGTGCGTAGAGACCGAAGTGTCCGGTGAGTATCAGCTGTTAGGAACTGGATTGAGTCCGACCTGTCTAGGCTCACCCCTCAACCTGCGTAGTGCCGTAGACTGAATCTGCTCTAATGTGGACTCACTGAAAACACTGTTTGCAGTAAATTGGATGAAGAAAGTTCTGATTTATTAGAAGTTTGTTCTGGGTTTTCAATGAATCAGAACCATTTTATTTAGACTCCCAGGTTTTATTCCAACAGAATATTTTCAGTCTCATGACCTCAGTTACTTTTAGCCTTTGAGGTTCAGTTAGAACTGGGTCACGGTGCTGAATGTTTGATAGAAGAGAGGTGTTCCCTCTAGATGGATAGCAGGAAACCCAGTTTATTATCGGACTCTCAACATCTTGCTGGTTCTGAATAGTTTCAGTCTCTTTACCATAAAGAGCTGAGTGCAGACCGGCCATCCAAATGGTTCTGGTTTCACCTCTGAACCGCAGCCTTCTCCTTTATCAGCCTGACCCAGTAGTTTCCTGCTCTAAGCTGATACCAAGCAAAACCTTACCAGAACCAGTTTCTTGCTCCAACCTGACAACAGCCAGAACCCAACCAGAACCAGTTTCGCATTCCATCTCCGAGTCCATATTTCTTAACATAAAATCAAATGTTTCTCTTTGTGGAGGAGACAACTTCTTAGAACTGTTCTGACCCATTATGCATCTCGATAACGGGGAAACTCCTTTTAAACTCTGACAAAAGTAGCTGCTTCTGTTCAGGCAGAATCTGACCAGAATCAAGTTCTGTAAAGAGTGTTTTCGTATTTCTCCACATTAGGGTGGTGGTGGCAGTCAGGAAGTCCAGACAGTCTAGCTTAGCGCCCCCTAGCAGCATGCTGAAGTAGCACGCCTGGCCTGATTGTTCCCTGTGTGTGCTGTGTGTCGTAAAACTGACTGGTGGTTGTGCACAAGTTCTTTGGGGCCTGGATTGGATCAGTTGTATTTCCTCCCTGTTTGGACCGAGGACACCAGTCAGGTTCTGTTGCGTGGATCAGCTCCTGTTGGTGCTACTGGAGACAATGACTGATGTTTATCATGCTGCCTCATCTCCCTCAGCTGTGTTTAAAGGTTGTACAAACTGCAGCTGCTGGTTCTGTTAAACTCCTCTAAACAACTTTAAGAACTGAATAATTCATCTGCTGACGGTTCTGATCCGAGCTGATACATCTCAACTTCTTCAAGCAACATTGCTCTTCCTGTTTCTAGTTAAACTGTCATTACAGGTTCTGTTGCATCCCAGCCCACTCCTCATTCATTCTTCATCTCGTCTTCCTCTTGATCTTTGCTTTGGCTGTTCTCTCCACCTGAATTGCTAGATTTTGTGTGTTCCCTCCACAGTTCCCAGTCTGTCTCCTTGTTTTCTCCCTGGTTCTGTGAATCTTAAAATTTCTTGTTTGCTGAAATATTTCTTGGACAGATGCTTGCATGGGCTGCACGGCGGCGCAGTTGGTAGCACTGTTGCCTTGCAGCAAGAAGGTCCTGGGTTCGATTCCCGACCGGGGGTCTTTCTGCATGGAGTTTGCATGTTCTCCCCGTGCATGCGTGGGTTCTCACCGGGTACTCTGGCTTCCTCCCACAGTCCAAAGACATGCCTGTTAGGTTAATTGGTCATTCTAAATTGCTCTTAGGTGTATGAATGAGTGTGTGCTTGGTTGTTTGTGTGTTGCCCTGCGATGGACTGGCGACCTGTCCAGGGTGTACCCCGCCTCTCGCCCATAGACTGCTGGAGATAGGCACCAGCTCCCCCTCGACCCACTATGGAATAAGCGGTAGACAATGACTGACTGACAGATGCTTGCATGTTAAAGATGTTATCTGCTTGTGTGACTTTGATTCTTTAGCTGCTTGGTTCCTCTCAGGCTGCCTTGTTTTCTGTCTAAGTTGCTGTCCTCTGAGCTTGTTTGTTGGGAGGCACATCGGGAATCAGGATTAGAAATACCAGTAAAGAAAACCATATCCTTGTTCAAATTCCAGTGTTGAATTTTCTAAACCATTATTTGACCCAAGCCTGGAAACCTCCAGATGCACCGCATCCCAGCACAAACCCAAGCACACCATTAACCGCTGACCACCTCCACCAAGTCAGTTCGGTTTACCGGTATTTTTATTACGCCAATTCCAATCAAATGTTGCCTAAAGACACTTTATGTACAAAGTCCAGTGTACAAAAATATATAATCAATTCAGTTCAGCCGTAGAGACTGATCCAAAGCCAGTTACATAGAATTCAATTTGATCCTAGAATGATTGTTAGTATTTCAGAAAACTGCAGCCAGATGTCTGACAAAATCCTCCATTTTTCACATGTGACTCCAGTCTTAATGCAACTATGCATTATATCCTGAAGCTCGCCACAGACAGGCACCCGTACATCCCAGGCAGGTCCCCGAGGTCCTGTGATCAGGGCGTGCTGATGGTTCTTCATACTAAGCTGAAAACCTAAGGACACAGAACCTGTGATTTGTGGACTCCGTGGTCTCTTTTTAAAAGCCTGATATAAGCTATTCCTTAGATAGAAAACTTTTGATCCAATTTGAATAAATAACTGAATCTGACTGAACTGTTCAATGATTAGGATTAATTGGAATGTATGTACCTGACTGTTGTGAAGAACCTTGAGACAACATGTGTTGTTAATTGGTGCTATATAAATAAGCTGAATTGAAACTGAATTGATAAAAAATCTTTTTTATATCGTTTTTATATCTGCTTTTTATTCGTTTCTCTTGGTTTTTTATGCATCATTGGCTCTTGGGCTAGATTACTTTATTGTGAAGTACCTTTTCATTTTCATATCTTGACAGGTGCTTTATAAATAAAGTTTTACTTTCTTGCCATCAGACACTGCAGTCATGTTCAGTTTCGGTGTAAATTTTCAGTCTCAGGAAACCAAGCACATTGCTTCGAGTCAGGAAAGTTTTAAGTCTAGCCTTAAAAGTAGACAGGGTGTCTGCCTCACGGACTAAAACTGGGAGCTGGTTCCACAGGAGAGGAGCCTGATAACTAAAGGATCTGCCTCCCATTCTACTTCTAGAGACTCTAGGAACCACCAGTAAACCTGCAGTCTGAGAACAAAGTGCTCTGTTAGGAACATATGGACCAATCAGATCTCTGATGTATGATGGAGCTAGATCATTAAGGGCTTTATATGTGAGGAGGAGAATTTTAAATTCTATTCTGGATTTAACAGGGAGCCAATGAAGGGAAGCTAAAATAGGAGAAATATGATCTCTCTTTTTAATTTTCATCAGAACTCTTGCTGCAGCATTTTGAATCAGCTGAAGGCTTTTAACTGCATTTTGTGGACATCCTGATAGTAAAGAATTACAATAGTCCAGCCTTGAAGTAACAAATGCATGGACTAGTTTTTCAGCGTCACTCCTGGACAGGATATTTCTAATTTTGGCAATGTTCCGGAGATGAAAGAAGGAAATCCTAGAAACCTGTTTAATATGGGATTTAAATGACATGTCCTGGTCAAAAATAACACCAAGGTTTTTTACTTTATTAGCAGAGGTCAATTTAATGCCATCCAGGTTAAGTGATTGACTAAGAAGTTTCTTTTTTAAAGACTCCAGTCCAAAGAGGACAACTTCTGTCTTGTCTAAATTTAGAAGCAGAAAATTTAAAGTCATCCAAGTTTTTATATCTTCAAGACATGTTTGTAGTCTATCTAACTGGTTGGGCTCATCAAGATTTATGGATAAGTAAAGCTGAGTATCATCAGCGTAACAGTGAAAATGTATCCTATGCTGCCTAATAATTTGACCTATTGGAAGCATATATATAGTAAAGAAAATTGGCCCAAGAACTGAACCCTGTGGTACTCCACAATTAACCCTGGAGTTTAAAGATGATTTATCATTTACATGAACAAACTGGAATCTGTCAGACAGATAAGATTTAAACCAGCCTAGTGCTGTTCCCCTGATCCCTACAGCATATTCCAGCCTTTCTAAGAGAATATTATGGTCGACTGGATCAAATGCAGCACTGAGATCTAACAGAACCAGAACAGACACAAGTCCATTATCTGAGGCCATAAGAATATCATTAGTGACTTTCAGCAGAGCTGTTTCAGTGCTATGATGAGCTCTGAAACCTGACTGAAACTCTTCAAACAGGTCATTGCTGTATAAATGTTCACACATTTGATTAGCAACTATTTTCTCAAGAATTTTAGATAAGAATGGAAGATTGGATATAGGTCTGTAATTTAGTAAATCGTCTTGATCAAGAGAAGGTTTCTTAAGTAAATGACAGCTACTTTAAAAGCTGTGGTTCTGATCCATTTACTAAGGATAGATTAATCATATTTAAAATGGGAAGCAGAAATCAAAGGGAACTATTCCTTAGATATTTTGGTTGGGATTGAGTCTAACATACAAGTTGAAATAAAGTTCCAATAAAGAAGTTCCATTAAAAATGGAACAGATTGTTTAAAGGTTGTTACAGCATTGTCTGATAAAGATCTTATATAATAAAATTTCCTTTTAGGGGTGAAGTATTCAGTTAGAATAAACTCAAAGGTTATTACAAAATGGTCAGACAGGACAGGGTTATGAGGAAAAACTGTTATTTATTTTTGCTCAATGCCATATGTCAACACAAGGTCCGGAGTATGAGGACAGGAGTGGGGAGGTCTGTGGATGTTTTTTGCAAAGCTAATGGAACCTAAAGTAGCGTTAAAGGATACCTTTAGGCTATCATTTTCAGCGTCAACATGAATGTGAAAATGTCCTACCATAATGACCTTATCTGTATTTAACCCTTAATCAGATAAGAAGTCTCAGAATTGATTCAAACATTTAGAATAAGGGCCTGGTGGACGGTACAAAACAAGAAACGGCAGTAGTTTTAGTGCTTTACAATTAGGAAGAGGAAAGCTAAGGGTTACATATTCAAAAGAGTTGTAGGTTTAATTTACCTTGGATTAATCAGTAAATTTGACTAAAAGATGGTTGCTACTCCTCCTCCTCGCCCAGTATTTCGAGGTATTTGAAAATTTTAATAATTAGTAGGAGTTGACTCATTTATAGTAACGTAATCCTCTTGCTGTAGGCAGGTTTCTGTGAGAAAAAATAAATCAATCTGATTGTCACAAATCAAGTCATTAACTAACAACAACAAATTCTTTAAAGAGAGAGATTTTATGTTCAATAAGCCACATTTAATTGTTTTGTTTTTCTGTTCAGTCTGAGTTGTTTTTATATTTAAGAGATTTGCATGATTTGCTCCTTCTATTCAATTTAGGCCGTGGGCGAGACACTGTCTTAATAGGGTAATGGGTGGGTAGCAGTACAGAATCTGCAGAGAGGAGTGTTAAACTATGACCCTGCTTCCTGGTCTGAACCCTGGGTTGTCAGAGTTCTGGAGAACTAATAAATTCGGCCAGATTCCTAGAAAGAAGAGCTGCTCCATCCAAAGTGGGATGGATGCCGTCTCTCCGGATCAGACCAGGTTTTCCCCAAAATGTTCGCCAGTTATCAATGTAGCCCACATTGTTTTCTGGACACCACCTAGACAGCCAGCGGTTGAATGACAGCATGCTATCTGTTGGTTTTCAACAGCCTGGAGCCAGGCCTCCAATTCTAAAGTTACAAAAATAGTACCTTTAATGCATGTACCATTATCACTAAAGGAGACCTGTGTGTTCCCAAACATGATGGTGAGCAGCAGAAAATAAGGTGTTAAAGGTTCTAAGTTATTAGATGATCCTAGAAGTTTCACTGTAAAGAGAAATTAGATCAAACTGAGGAAATCAACAACAGCAAACAGTTCCACCCTTTGCAACAAGCTAAAAGGAAGTGAGATGACCTGGACCACCTCAACTACCTGATGGTTAGGTCATTAAGTATTGGTACCAATATCCTGTGACCCATGACTTTGATTATTGACCTTCTAAAATTATGAGGAAGGTAACCAGAAGGTCTATTACCTTGGTACCTGGTTATTTCCCTAACAGCCAGCCTGAAAGCATTTGGAATGTTTTTCAGAGCTTCAGGAAAGCTTATGTCTTTCTGGGCCTTCTGAATTGTGTAGTTCCTTGACTCAAACAACCTCTGTGCCTCAGGAGTAACTGTTCTACAGGTTCTGACTTTAGCGTTTTGTCTGGCTCTGGTGTCTTCTCACAGGCCTTGCTCCATCCATCCATGTGTGGGATGCAATGACCAAGCAGACTCTTTCCATCCTGCGATGTTCCCATTCTAAAGGCGTTGGTTACATCCACTTTAGTGCAACAGGGAAGCTGCTGCTGTCGGTGGGTGTGGAACCTGAGCATACCATCACAGTGTGGAGATGGCAAGAAGGTAGGTTCTGAAGAAAAGAGACTCTGGTAGAAACATGGAAACATCACTGTGCTATCAAGGACCAAGAGTCTTATTTGACACTGATATATCTGAAAGCACAGAACTGCAGTATGAATCTACTTAAACCATTTCATCTGTTGAAGAAGTGAAAGGTTTCTCTTTGCTTTCTGCTGCGTATGTACCACAAAGGATCAGGTTATTCTTTACCTCCACGATAGGCACTAAAGTGACCAGTAAAGGTGGCCATGCTGAGCGAATCTTTGTGGTGGAGTTTAGACCGGACTCTGACACCCAGTTTGTATCGGTGGGAATCAAACACATCAAGTTCTGGACACTGGTTGGTGGTTCCCTCGTGTATAAGAAAGGTGTAATTGGCTCAGTGGAAGATGGCCGCATGCAGACCATGCTGTCTGTCGCCTTTGGTGCTGTAAGTCCTGGCTCTATATAATCTTTACAGTATATGTCTACTAACTTTTAGCTGCTTCCATTATTTTTAGTTACTCCTAGTCTCTGAGTGAATCAATGTTTTTCTCTTAGAACAACTTGACTTTCACTGGTGCAATAAATGGAGATGTGTACGTCTGGAGGGAACACTTCCTAGTTCGGGTAGTGGCGAAAGCGCACAGCGGTCCCGTCTTCACCATGTACACCACATTGAGGGATGGACTCATCGTTACTGGAGGGAAGGAAAGGCCGTAAGTAATTTGACTCACCTTAGAACCCTAGTCAGCGTACTAAGACTTAGATTTTCCCTGTCTGAAGGTTATCATAACTTTGTTTTAGATATGTCTGTATCAGTTGTTGTGTAGATCTTCTTGTTTCACCGAAGGCTTAAGGGGCAGGTGTACCTCAAGAGACTAATGTTTGCACCTGAATGTTCTGTTTGATTTAATTCTGGTCTTTTGACAAGATCCCTGCACTTTCTGTAGATGCTTTAGAAGAACCAAACACCTCCAAGAACCTAGAATTAGCCCACTTTATCTTCATTCCCATCATTCTGGGATCCAGCTTTGAGTGATTTTGGCTTTCTGCCTGTATCGGTGTAGGATGTGAGATTTCTGGTTGAAGGCCACATCTTTTATTCAGAAGACTTAGTTGGTCTCCAGAGAAGTGGATTTTGTAGTACATCAGGGTGTTTGTTGGTAATTCCCAGGACTAAAGAGGGGGGAGCTGTGAAGCTTTGGGACCAGGAGATGAAGCGCTGCAGAGCGTTTCAGCTGGAGACCGGTCAGCCAGTAGAGAACGTCCGATCCGTCTGCAGAGGGAAGGTAAGGCCCACACACACTGCTTCTGATCCACAGGTGGTGTTAAGATTATAATGACAGCCTCTTCTTTGTCAAAATCTCCATGTTCAATGAAAGGTCCTAATTTTATTTAACTTCCATTCCTTCCTGACATGTCTCTGTTACAGGGTAAACTTCTGGTGGGAACCAAAGATGGGGAGATCATAGAGGTTGGAGAAAAGAATGCTGCTTCCAACACCATGATCAATGGTCACACTAAGGGAGGAATCTGGGGTTTAGCAACGCACCCTTTCAAAGATGTCTTCATCTCTGCCAGTGATGATGGGACCATCCGCATATGGGACCTGGCTGACAAGGTACTGAACTCCAGGGTCCAGTCTAGCCTTCCAACCTCATGTGGTCCAAACATTAATTTGGGTTTCTGCTTTAGAAACTCCTGAACAAGGTGAGTTTGGGTCATCCTGCCAAGTGTACATCCTACAGCCCCAATGGGGAGATGGTTTCCATTGGCATGGAGAACGGCGAGTTCATTGTGCTGCTGGTGAACTCACTCACCGTCTGGGGCAAAAAGAGAGACCGCAGTGGCTCCATCCAGGATATTCGGTACACTTTCATCACCACAGTAACGAAGTACATCAGTGCTAAATTCCTCTGTGTGGTATCTGTGAACATCTGAAGCTTCTTTGGGTCCAGGTTCAGTCCAGACAACCGGTACCTGGCGGTGGGCTCTGTAGAAAGTGCTATAGATTTCTATGACCTTACTCTCGGCCCGTCGCTGAATCGAATTGGGTACTGTAAGGACATCCCTGGCTTCGTCATCCACACCGACTTTTCTGCTGACAGCAAACACATCCAGGTGACCCGGTTTAAACGTTTTGATGTTTGAGTTTGACTGATCTCGGCTGCTGCTGCAACCTCTAACAGTTGATATGTGCGTCATATTCTCAGGTGTCCACCAGCACCTACACTCGTCAGGTCCATGAAGTCCCCTCAGGGAAAATGGTCACAGAGCTGCCCACCATTGAAAGGATCACCTGGGCAACCTGGACCAGGTATGACTGGCACCAGTGTTGGGAAACACACTCTTCGCTGGATTAGTAACAGTTCTGTCCATCAGGTGCCTGTAGTTAAAAGGCCTGGTCTCTGATCCAGTCCTGGTCCAAATCTGAGAACATTTCAGAAACTCAAGGTTCTCCATGGTTCTTCCTAAAGTAAAAGAACCACAACTCTCTTTTTTGGCACACAAGATCTTAAATTGTTGGTTTGTTCTTCTTCCACATCCGAATACCTTAAACCCACTGACCCGCTTTCCTAGAAAACACACGTCTGAAAGAGATAGGTCCGTGACACCAGCACTGAACATTGTACAACTTAAAACAACTGTTCATGGTGTCTGAAGTCCACACAGTTCTCCAGAGCTGCTAAAGTCTCTATCGGGTCAAACTATGACAGTAACTGGGTCAAATGAATTTGCACTTTAGCACCATGTATCTGTGAGCAGGTGACAGCAACCTGTAGCTATGATGAAGAGGATGCTTCGGGTCAGTAAGGACAGCTGTGACCTTCCTCATGACTCAGGTTCTGTAGAACCCAGTGAGCTCTTCAAGACTTATCTCTATAATTATTCTGGACATCTTTACAACAGTCAGTCAGTCATCTTCTACCGCTTATTCCTTAGTGGGTCGCAGGGAAGCTGGTGCCTATCTCCAGCAGTCTATGGGCAAGAGGCAGGGTTCAGTCCATCAGGGTCACCCTGGACAGGTCGCCAGTTCATCAGGGTCACCCTGGACAGGTCGCCAGTTCATCAGGGTCACCCTGGACAGGTCGCCAGTTCATCAGGGTCACCCTGGATAGGTCGCCAGTCCATCAGGGTCACCCTGGATAGGTCGCCAGTACATCAGGGTCACCCTGGACAGGTCGCCAGTCCATCAGGGTCACCCTGGACAGGTCGCCAGTTCATCAGGGTCACCCTGGACAGGTCGCCAGTACATCAGGGTCACCCTGGACAGGTCGCCAGTCCATCAGGGTCACCCTGGACAGGTCGCCAGTTCATCAGGGTCACCCTGGACAGGTCGCCAGTTCATCAGGGTCACCCTGGACAGGTCGCCAGTTCATCAGGGTCACCCTGGACAGGTCGCCAGTTCATCAGGGTCACCCTGGATAGGTCGCCAGTTCATCAGGGTCACCCTGGACAGGTCGCCAGTCCATCGCAGGGCAACACACAAACAACCAGGGAAATTTAGAGTTACCAATTAACCTAACAGGCATGTCTTTGGACTGTGGGAGGAAGCCAGAGTACCTGGTGAGAACCCACGCATGCACAGGGAGAACATGCAAACTCCATGCAGAAAGACCCCGGATGGGAATCGAACCCAGGACCTTCTTGCTGCAAGGCAACAGTGCTACCAACTGCACCACCGTGCAGCCCTCTTTACAACAAATAACAGAAAAGATTAAAACTGACTCAGTAGAACAGGAGGGAAACATTTTATATCAACAGTAAAACTTGAGCCTTAGCACAGACTGGGTCGGTATGAGCCTCAAAGGTCCAGTGGCTGTCAGTAACGGTACCAAGGTATTTGCAATGTTTCATGGAGAAAAACAGGAGGACACAGTGGAGGCCTCTTTCTAAACTCTATTAACATTTCTTTGGTTTTTTAAATGGGGACCTCTAGAAATAAGCGCTCAAATAAAACCTTTCAGCATGAACCATGATCAGTGTTCATATTTAGGAATCACAAGACCATTAAAAGGATAATGGGAAAACATGGTAGAGTTCAGATGTGTATGAAAGACAAACCGTCCTGTTGGCCTGGTTGTTCACGCCGACCAAAGATCTCCTGTTTGTTCTGACATCACTCTGTTTTCTCCATGATACCAAGCGCTTCTTTTACTGAAGAAATTCAGGACCAAAACGGATGTTTTAATGTTTAACCAGGCTGCAGATCCTTCAGGTTCTGAAAGTTTGAGTTTTCTTTTGTATCTCCAGCATCTTTGGTGATGAAGTTCTCGGCATTTGGCCTCGGAACGCCGACAAGGCTGACGTTACCTGTGCTTGTGTTTCCCACGCCGGCCTTAACCTGGTGACTGGAGACGACTTTGGCCTAATCAAACTCTTTGATTTCCCCTGCCCTGAAAAATTTGTAAGAAAATGAAGCTGACTGAAAAGTGTTGTATATCCGCTTGAAACCGGTTCACCTCCTGTCCTCTCTCTCATTGTCCTCCAGGCAAAGCACAAGCGTTACTTCGGTCACTCGGCTCATGTCACCAACATCCGTTTCTCCTGTGATGATAAATACGTCATCAGCGCCGGAGGTAGCGACTGCAGGTCAGAACTGAACCTTAACCAGCTGTATCCGTGTCTGTCAGAGTATTCCTTATTCATCTACTGAAATGTTCTCAACACGAAGCCTATTAAAGCAGAACCTTCAGGCTCTTCCCCTCCCTCTCTGCTGTGCTTCAGCTCTACCTTTAAGCCCAATGGCAATGGTTGTGGGGGCACGGCTGCAGTCACCAGAAGAAGCTCTGTTTTCTGCAAGTTCTGAAACCCTGCAGGAGGAAACAACATCTCCTGGAGGCCATCTGGAAACTCATCACTGTTCTTTTTCTCTGCAGCCTGTTTGTGTGGAAATGCCAGTGATGTTTCTGGAAGAATCCTCCTCCTCCTCTGCTGTTGTGCATCGTTCCTGCAAGGACCAGAAGTCTGACATCAAGCTGCAGACCTGGGAGCAGTTTCCTGCTGCAGACGGAGGGTCGAAAGGTCATGCCTAGCAGGACTCGTCTTGCACATTCAGATGCACCCGATGAAAATGAGGACATTGTTGTGTAGTTTGTAGATTTTGGAGGATCTCCAACAGCATGTAGCTGTGTGATGTGGTGTGTTTTTGTGTCAGTTGTGCCTTTTTAAAAATCTCTGACCAAACATTTGATATAGTTTTATTTTACTTGTGGTGCTATAATCTTTTAGGGCTTTTAAACATGTTGATGCTGTTGTTGTGTTTGTGTCATGTAATGATGATGATGATGATGATGATGATGATGATGATGATGATGATGATGATGCAGTTCACTGCACTGAAGTCAAAAAGAGGAAGATGGATCCAGTTCCCAGTTGTTAAAAAGTACACGAGTCCATCTGTAGAAACCAGTTTCAAAGATTTCTACCTCTGAACACTGAAAAAATATTATCTGGGCAGAAAAATAGATGTTAAAATACTTCTCTGTTTGTGTAGATGACGTTTTCAGCCACATGGTGGCGCTGTTTTCGCTAAAACAAAATGCTGCCTGATGACGTAAAGGAAAATAATGACATGATTTAGAGCGAATCTGTTTAAAACTGAAGAACCAAACGTCTGATCCAACTCCGCCTCATGTAGCACTGCTGAGGTCCAGCTCTGTGAACGGGTCAGACCTGGTACCTCTTTAAAATAGCTGCAGAAAATAAACCAGGAAGACGGAGTTTTAGCTAAGCTGTTTAAAATTGAAACTTAAACCTGGAAACAGTCTAAAGGACAAAGAAGTTGATGTTTATGTGGTCAGTTTTAGTTTAGGTTTGTTGTTCATTATAATTTACCTTCATGCTTCCTGAATGATCCCAGAAGGTGTGAAGGAACCATTTCCGGGTCAGAGGACTCAGGTTGGAAACTTTTAACTAATGAAGAGTTAGAGAAGAACAAATAAAACCCAGTATCATCCTCTTTGTGTCTGTTGTTTTATGAACTGGTTTTATGACTGGTGGTCAGCACGTTCAGGCTGTCCTGGAGAAGGAGCTGAGTCAAAAACAGAAGCTCCTTATTTATCGATCCTGACTCACAGAAACAAGCAGCTGAAATGAGATTCTTCTAAGCTATGCAGTAGCAATATGGTGTGGAGATCCATCACCTGGGGAAGCTCAGAGTAGAAGCACTGCTCCTCCATCCAGGAGGTCTCATCAGATCAGGGACTACGTCTCCCTATTGGCTCCCAGACTGCAGGTTTGGAGGTTCCTAGTTCTAAAGGTAGAATGAGAGGCAGATCCTTGGGTTATGAGGGTCTTCAGCTTCCAGGGTTAGTTTCTGAACCAGACACATGTCTACTTAAAATAAATGTCATCATAATTTTACCAACAACAACTCGCTACAAAAGTTTGAATTTATTCTGGATTATCTCTGATCCCTCAGCTTCCAAATTATAGACAGCCTTGGCTATACAGACAGCATGGGATGTTGCTCAGTTCTGGTACCGGGCTCTTCTGGGTTTCATTCTGGGTCTCTGACCCCTCAGCACCACAGAAAATGATCCGCTTCAGACATCATCCAGACGGGATTATTTCAACTCCTCCACAGATCACACTTTTGTTCCCCACGTGGGCTTTGAAGTCCTCCAGCAGAATAATGGAGTCCCCAGGAGGGGCACTATGCAGCACTCCCAACAGGGAACAGAAGGCCGGGTACTCTGCACTACCACTCGGCCCGTAGGCAGAAACGACCTGTCCCTAGAGACCTGTCCCAAACCCGAAGGCGCAAGGACGCAACCTTCTCATGCACTGGGGTAAACCCCAACACGAGACAGCTGAGCTGGGGGGAAACAAGCAAACCCACCCCAGCCCGCTGCCTCTCCCGTGGGCCACTCCAGATTAGAAGAGAGTCCAACCCCTCTCGAGGAGATGGGTTCCAGACCCCACACTGTGCGTGGAGGCGAGCCCGACAATTTCTAGTCGATATCTCTCGACCTCCCGCACCAGCTCAGGCTCCTTCCCCCCCAGCGAGGTGACATTCCACGTCCCTAGAGCCAGCCTAAGCATCCGGGGATCGGGCCACCGAGGTCTCCACCTTCGTCCGCCGCCCAATCCTTTTTGCACCTGACTTGGTCCAGGTATTGTATTTTGTTTTTAGACACCCTCCATAATGAACACTATGCTGACTGACCTCCTGCACATCTGCCCAACATTTGTCACACTTTGGTTTCCCTTTGGACACCAATGCCATGCGACCATATCTCTGGGATTTGGAACAGCGCAAAGGAGAAGGGATAGAAGGCCTGATAGGAAAACTCATGAATCCTATTTTTATTTCAACAAGAATGTCACCCTGAACTTCCAACCGCACCGAGACTCTCCATCCTTTCACCAGCTGTTGGTTGCAGCAACCTTTTCAATCTCCATACTTCTCCTCCATGAATACTTCTTCTAAGTGAGACCAGTCTTCTCCCACTTCAACCATGTGACTGATTCAGTCATAGCAGGGTGGTTTGGTGTAATGTTTGAATAGAACAGATGAAATCTGCAGAACATGATGGACTCCAGGAAGTGCATCTACCTGCAAGTGATCACAGCTAGTTTAGATGTGAAAGCTGACCCTCCGCCCTCGCTGCTCCTCACCACCTCTGATTCCCCGGCTGCCTACCTGTGAAGGAACCGACCCAGATACAAACTACCACAGAAGCTCTCTGTCCCTCCTGCTCAGGTTGTTGCAGCTCGTAGAATGTTTCTGTAAATCAGCGGAGACTCTGCAGCCCAAACACGATTCATAGCAAACTTAGCTTCACTTCTCCTTTCACTGAGTGCCTCTCAGGCCCACTATGATCCAGCACATATTTTCGGGTTACACTTCACTATGGAGACTAATTAAGGATTATCGGAAGTTCAGATAAAGTCGGTCCTGTGCGGAATGTAGCCCTCTCTGAAGGTTCTGGGCTCAGTCACGGTCCAGTGTGTGCAAAACGGCTGAGAAGGTCCCCGCAGTAGCTCGCAGGATGGGGAGGGGGTCCAACTCCAAGTTTAAAACATCTTGATTGGATAGTTCTTCTTTCCTTAAAATGCCCTCTTTTAGTTCTTCAGTGAAGTGAACTTTAAGTTAGATGTTAGTTTTAAGTTGGATATTCGGCAGACATTTCCTCTCGGTGGTTCACTGTAGGCAGGGATGGATTTTCATGCCGTCTGGTCTCGCAGAGAAGGCGGATAGCGAGACTCCGTGCACTCGCTGCGCTTAGGGACCATCAAAGAATTACATTCAATCAAAACCCCCCAAAATTAATAACTTCCAGGTGATCCACACACTCAGAACCACTGCTAAAATGTGACTAATGAGGCACACCAGATATCATGAGATTTTCATTGATTTTTTATTTTATAACATTTTTTTCTAAAAGTGTCTAAAATTAACTAAATTAACTTCAATAAAGGAATAAAAGCGGGCATTTGGAGGGAAGAACGATCCAATCAAAATGGGTTGAGGGTGGAGTCGGACGTCTGACCCCGCCCAATGTCCGAGCCCTCTCCTGTAGTTCTCCTCCGGACCGGCAGGTGGTGCTATCCCCGTCCTGTTTCCCATGTTAGCTAACTGTCATGGCGGCTCCCTGTTGCAGGTGTATTTCACGGTGAGGTTGTTCGTGGTTCGCTGCGGCTGGATGAGTGAACAGTTTACCTGTCTGAGGTGAGACAAGGAGGCTGCGGAACACCTGCAGCAGGCTGAGGACTTCCTGTCCGTGTTAGAGCAGCAGAAGAAGAACAGAGCGGACTTCACTCAGAAAAAGTTCTATTTTATGTTCGGCAGGTAACCACACCGGAACTAAACACACCAGTGGGTTTCATTTAGACAGCAACTTCTCGTTGATCATTCTGTTTGATCAGTTTTACATCTGAGGAGCTGCTTTTATTGACCTGCAGGAACCTTCATCAAATTCTGTTGAAATTTAGACGAATGTGGTTCCGGGTGATGTTCGTTGGTCTGAATATGATTGATTTCCTTTCGATTGATATCTTTGAAGTATATTTTTTAATTCGGCTTGTGTTTAATCGCCATACACTTTCATTTTGAAACATTCTCATGTATTTTCCTCAGATCAGCTGAGCTCAGTCATTGTGTTTCTGTGATTTCAGAATTAAAGTTGTATATTTCTTCTCCAGTCACAGCTCTTATTTAATAATCCAGCTGATCCTGCAGGGACCTTCCAGCTCAGAGATGGTTGACATGTTGGACTCTCACAGCCGATATTATGGCTGACCAGAATCATCTGTGTCCTCCTGCAGCTATGAATGTGATTCCATCAGTGATCCGGGGCGCACGGCGGCTCTTCCACTCTGACCTGCCCTTCCTTCTCTTTCCTGTCCGGAGCTCCGCCCCACTGCTCACCTGGCCACAAAGCAGAAGGTTTGCCTCCAAGCAGGTAAGTCTTTAAAAAACAGGTGAATCTTCGTCCCGGCAGCTGATTTGTTTGTCGGCTAGATTAGACTCTGGTTGAGCCGAACCTGTCAGTTAGAACCTCCATCAGCAGGTTCTAACTGACAGGTCCTGTTAACTTAGAACCTCAGTTAGCAAAGTGTTCTTTGAATGTCTTTGAATGTGTCCGTCTTCCCTGGAACAAAGTCATTAACTCTTGAATGACTTGCTCTAGGTGAAAGGTCAGAAGAAGGAGCAGAAGAAGAAGAACCCGAATCCCAAAATGGACAAACAGGAAGTGGAGATCCGACAGGGAATGACAGCGGAGGCGCTAGCTGCAGCCATGAACAAAGACTTTGGTAAGAACCTGCAGATAAACTGATTGTTCCTCTATGAGTCTGTGCTGACTGATGGCTCGGTTCTCCTGAAGATCATGTTTTAGAGGCTTTGCTCAACACCTCTCTGGACCTGGACTCTCTGAATCCGGACTCGGTTCTGGAAGAGAAGTGGATTAAGGAGGTGGTGACCCGGTCTGGGATGAAGTTCAGATGGGCCAAACTGAGTGAGAGCCGAGAGCGACCCAACAGAGACGTCCAGAGGAGGTATCAGCAGAACTGACTGCATTGGGTGAACCGGTTCTGAAGAAAGTTACCAACCAGAGCACAAAGTATCAAACTGACCAATCGGGACAGAGACGCTTTGTGTTATGTTAAGATGCAGATCTATATTGTATTATAAATGAACAGTATATTGCATTCCAGATCTATTTTAAACTGCATATAGATCTGTGAATGTTTTATTATGGTTTTGCTTGTATCTACTGATTCGGATCACTTGGTGTCAATCAGGGTATCGCTATGCCTTCCTTTCAGGACCTTAGTCACACAGACAAGTCATTGAAAAAATCCCAATCTATTCTGGCTGATCGAGGTCCAGTTTTCCTCCCATCAGCCACCATGCAGAAATAACTGGTTCAGAAAGCATCTCATTCCATCCTGCTCTGACCACTGACCCAGCAGACCCCTGGCTGACCCGTCGCTCCTGGTGAGTCGCCCCCCGGTGGTCACCATCATGGGTCACGTGGACCATGGGAAGACGACGCTCCTCGACAGCCTGAGGAAGAGCCAGATCGTTTCCACGGAAGCTGGAGGGATCACGCAGCACATCGGAGCGTTTCTAGGTAACTCCCTGGTTTTCCCAGAATGTTTACTGTGAATCTCCTGACCTTGGGCTTTGACCTCCCAGTTCAGCTGCCTACAGGAGAAAGAATCACCTTCCTGGACACGCCCGGGCACGCCGCCTTCTCCTCTATGAGAGCCCGAGGAGCCAACGCCACCGACATCGTCATCCTGGTGGTGGCGGCCGACGACGGTGTAATGAACCAGACGATCGAGTCCATCCAGCATGCCAGGAAAGCCAAAGGTAGGAGCTGAACTTGTCAGGCGGTACCTGTGGCTGAAACCAGATTCTGATGCTTGGTTCCCTTCCTGTTTCCGCTGCGCTCCGTGCATCAGTCCCCATCATCGTGGCGGTCAATAAGTGTGACAAGCCTCAAGCTGACCCTCGGAGGGTCAAACAGGAGCTACTGGCCCACGACGTTGTCTGCGAGGAGTTTGGAGGAGACGTTCAGGCCATTCACATCTCTGCTCTAAAGGTGACTTGACACAAACAGAACCACAGATCAGCCAGAGTCCCATTGACACCAGGATGAGGTTTAGGAAAACATTGAGCATGAACTGCAAAGCTCAGGGTAACTAGAGGTTGGTGCCATGTGACTGATGATGTCACTGTTACCAGGACGACAACCTGCTGGCTCTGGCCGAGGCCACGGTGGCATTGGCGGAGGTTCTTGAGCTGAAGGCTGACCCAAATGGTCCAGTGGAGGCCCTCATCATCGAAAGCCGAACAGACAAAGGCAAAGGGTGCGTCATCCAGAACTGGCTCTGATGGTTTTGCTGGGACCAGTTTACATGACTGGTTCTGAAAATTGGTACCAGTTTAACCCTTTGTCTCCTCAGTCCTGTAACCACGGCTATCGTCCAGAGGGGGACGCTGAAGCGAGGCTGCATCCTGGTCGCAGGGAGTTGTTGGGCCAAAGTCCGCTTCCTGTTTGATGAGAACGAGCGGGCGGTGACGGAGGCGGGGCCCAGCCTGGCGGTGCAGGTGGTCGGCTGGAAGGAGCTGCCGTCTGCTGGAGAGACCATCCTGGAGGTTGAGTCTGAGGTGAGGTCCAGACTGGGCAAGAACTGAGCTCAGATCACTGATTTTTAAATTGTTTTCATGATTTTTATATTAGTTTGTGTTGGTCCTTCTCTTCTAGATGTAGACGCCACAGCTGGTTCTTGTTCCTTAAACTTTTAAATGAATAAATCCGTTTCTATCTTCAGGTCACAGATCTGCCTGTCTGAGCTGCTTCCTGTCTGTGACTGCTGCAGTAAAAGCCTGTAATGTTTGCTCTTCTGCAGCAGCGGGCCAGAGAGGTGGTGGAGTGGAGGAGTCATGAGGAGGAGCAGCAGAAGCTCCTGGAGGACCGGAGCGCCATCGAGTTAAAGCAGAAGCTTCACCTGGAGGAATACCGACGGGAGCGGGAGGGGCTGTCACATCTGAGCTGGCGGCAGAGGAAGGCAGCTCTGTACCGGGCCAACAAGACCCGGTTCTCCATGAGACCCAGCGAGAGGGTGGAGAACAAAGAGCTCAGCCTGCCGCTTATCATCAAAGGTAGGTACGCAGCTTGCCTCTGACAGGCTGCGCCTGCAGTGACATCACTCACTGAGCTCCCTCTGACCTGCAGGTGATGTTGACGGCTCGGTGGAGACGCTCCTGAACATTTTGGATGGGTATGACTCACAGGAGCAGTGCTATCTGGAGGTGGTCCACTTCGGCATTGGAGAGATCTCAGAGAACGACGTCAACATGGCGGAAATGTTTGGAGGTAGGAGCAGCAGGTGGCGCTCTCTTCGTGTTCTGATGGAGGTGGATGTTTTTGAACCAGAGCTGGGATCCATGTTTGAGAACTCTATGTGCGGTGTTGGACTGCAGCGCCAAGAGGCTGGAAGGTTCCGTTTTGATCTCAGTCAGTACCAGAACTGGAGATTATCTGATTGGCGTTGCCGTGGTAACAAGTCTTTTTAAATGACACAGCACACTCCTTGGAATAAAGCAGCAGATGGTCTGGAAAAGGAAGGGAAACTCAGCTTCACTTTCTGTTGGAGCAGAGCAGACATTTTCTGTCTTGTTGCAGAGTCAGAAGTTTAGATGGTTGAAGGGTTTCCTCCTCTTCCTCAGGTTCCATTTACGGCTTCAACGTGACGGCGAGCCGTTCCATCCAGCAGCTGGCGGCAAAGAAAGGCGTTCCGCTGCGGCTTCACTCCATCATCTACAAACTGATCGATCAACTGAAGGATGAGCTGAGCAGCAAACTGCCGCCTCACGTCTCCCAGAACACCGTGGGTGAGTTCTGGTCCATTCACTGCCAGTTGGACCTAAACCAGCCTACAGGTTCAGTTTATCAGAACCGTCCTTATCAGTGATTATCAGAAGCTTTATTTATGGAGCGCTTTACACACTCAGGGTGACCACTGTGCTGTACAGGTTCATAAAATTAGATAATGAAAAACACGAAATAATAATAATAAAATAAAGTCCAACATCTACAGTAAAACAAACAGAATAAGAGCAGTAAAAACAATAAATGTGCATTTCCTGCGAAAATGCAGTTTGAATGCTGTAAGCTGATTTTTTCTTTTTTAGCTGAAAGGTGGCAGAAACGAGCTGAAATCTCCTGAAATGTAATGATTTAGAAGAAAAATAGAAATGCTAAACTCCTGTTGAAAGCTGGCAGAAAGTGGCTAAGGTTGACAGCAGAATATCAGCTGAAATCTGATAAATTAGTAGAAATAGCAAAGAAAAACTGTCATCTGATCTGATTAAGCAGGAAGACTATTAGCTATAAAACAGCTTAACAATGTAAAGTTACCTCAAAACTACTTGTTGAAATGCACGAACTGACAAAAACTTTAAAAAAGCAGGAAAGAGCTGCCCATAAATGAGCTGAAAAAGCATAGACTGAAGCAAAAACATATTCCAAGAAATTGAAGTCAGTGGTAAAATATATAAAAAATAGCAGAAGATTCAGAAAAAGAATGAACTAACAACAAATACGCTGAAGAAACACAAAAACAAACAAGTAAAAGTATTCTTCAGCTAACAGAGAAGAGAGGAGAAAGAGAAGCTAAAATGCTAACATTAGCATATTGGCACTAGCATGAAAGCTGATATTAATTTACTGCATCTAATATGCAAAAAACAATGGATAAGCTAAAATGAGCTAAAATGCTAATGCTAACTACAGCGTATATTTAAAGGTCTATGAACTTTCCCTTTAAAATGGTTCCTTCTTGTTCAGGTGTTGGAACCTCAGTAGAAGCTGTTTAAGTAGCTTGATGCTCCACTGGGACCTATGGAGATGGTCTTATCATCATAAGTCACAGAGTAGTGGGTTCATTCTGGTTCTGATAGAGACTGGAACTGGTTATGATGAAGAATTGTACAAGGTTCTGATGGAGTTGGGACCTGGTTGTGATGGAGTTTGGACCTGGTTCTGATAGGTAAGGTAAGTTTATTTATATAGCGTTTTTCAGCAACGAGACACTCAAAGCGCTTTACATACAATCACAAAGCAAATAAACACAGATACAGAAAAACAAATCGAATGATAAAATCAGAGGTAATTTAAAAAAGTAAAATAAAATAAAGAGAATAGAATGATGGACAAGAAAATGAAAGGAACATTGGACTGAAAACTTTAATAATGTTTAGATGGCCCAGTCAAAGGCCGCTCTAAACAAATAAGTTTTTAATCTTGATTTGAAGCAATTTAGGGTTTCGGCGCTTTTACAGTTTTCTGGGAGTTTATTCCAGATTAGTGGAGCATAAGAACTAAAAGCTGCTTCTCCATGTTTGGTTCTGGTTCTGGTTCTGCAGAGTATATTTGAGCCAGAAGACCTGAGATGTCTGGGTGGTTGATCCACTGCCAACAAGTCTGTAATGTATTTTGGTGCTAAGCCATTCAGTGATTTATAGACTAACAGAAGTATTTTAAAGTCTATTCTCTGAGCTACAGGGAACCAGTGTAGGGACTTTAGAACCGGGCCGATGTTCTCCACTTTCTTAGTTCTAGTGAGGACGTGGGCAGCAACGTTCTGGATCAACTGCAGCTGTCTGATCCACTTTTTAGGCAGACCTGTGAAGACACCGTTGCAGTAATACCTCTATAGAAAAAGAGCAACTTGGACAAGCTGCTACTACAGAACTACAGGCCTATATCAAACCTCCCCTTCATCAGTAAGATTATTGAAAAATCTGTGTTTCAGCAGTTAAACAACTTCCTAACAACGACCAACCGCTTCGATGTCTTCCAGTCAGACTTCCTGCTCACCACAGTACAGAGACTGCTCTTATCAAGGTGTTCAGTGACATCCGTATAAATGCAGACTGTGGAAGAACCACGGTGCTGGTATTATTGGACCTTAGTGCAGCATTTGACACTGTTGATCATTTTATTAGAGCGCCTGGAAAACTGGGTCAGCCTTTCTGGTACAGCACTCAGCTGGTTTAAATCCTACTTGAAGGACAGGGACTTTTTTGTGTCAGTAGGTAACTTTAAATCAGACACAAAAATCACATGTGGCGTTCCCCAAGGGTCCATCTTAGGGCCCCTCCTATTCAATATCTACATGCTCCCCCTAACTCAGATTTTAATAAACAACGTAAGTTATCATAACTATGCAGACGACACACAGCTATACGTTACGATGTCACCAGGTGACCATGAACCCATTCAAGTGCTGGGTAAATGCTTAGAAGAAATCAATGCATGGATGGGCCTAAATTATCTTCAGCTGAATCAAAACAAAACTGAAGTAATAATCTTTGGACCAAAGGAAGAGCGTTTAAAAGTTAGCACACAGCTTCAGTTAATACAGCTAGAAACCACCAGTCAGGCTGGAAACCTGGGTGTAGTGATGGACTCAGACCTGAACCTTCAGAGGAACATAAAGACAGTAACTAGGTCGACCTTCTATCACCTAAAGAACATCTCCAGGATTAAAGGACTAATGTCTCAGCAGGACCTTGAAAAACTAATTCATGCGTTCATCTTTAGTAGAATTGAATCATTTGAAGATAGCTTAATGTCTTGTGAACATTTTAAAAGTTGAATGGTGTTTCTAGCTGAAAGTATGCAGAAGTAGTAAGCTGTGAAAGAACGCAAAGTTTTAGCTGAATTTTGTGGCATTTTTAAGATTTTCCTTTCATTTCAATGGGCCAAAAATTGGCACAAAAAGCTGAATATTTTAAAAAGTATGAAAAGTATTAATACCAAAAGTCATAGCCGTAATGTCCTAAATGAGCTGAACATTTTAAAAGTTGAATGGCTAAAATAGCACAAAGTATGAAGGAGATAGGTGCCAAAAAAAGTGTTAGATATACATAATAAAGAGAAACAGGATCTCAATACTGTGAATGCTGAAGGCATTGACACAATAAAGAAAAACAGAAAAACAATAAGTGAGTGCATGAATGCATTCTCGCTGATAATAAAAGCAGCCTGATACTTCTGATCAACTGGAACTAAAAGCCAAAAAATGAGTCTTTAAAAGAGATTTAAAATCATTCCAGCTGTTGGAATCCTTACAGTGATCTTTCCATAGATATATATGTAATGCACATCATCCTGTGTTTGAACACATCAACCATGTTATGAAAATAGAACAGTATCAACTATCAGACAAGCAAGACAAACATCCATTTTGATAGTTTATTAACCAATGACTGGCACCCCATCTGTACTTGAGCCCTCTGATCTTTCATTAATGAGCAAAATTATAATGCATCTGTACTGTTGAGTTTCTTTGTTTTTATGTGTCTGTTTTGTAAGTGCACCATTAAGTGCATAATGTGACTGATGTAGCCTCGTAGTTTTTAGCCTAAAGCTAAACTGTACGTATGAAAACAAAGCACTAATAAATCGACCTGTAGAAAACATGCTGAGACATACAAAGAGAGGTCACAGCGTCCATGAGTAAAAACATGCTAACATTTCCCTCCATGGGTCAGTCACTCAAACACGGGTCAGTCACTCAAACATGGGTCAGTCACTCAAACATGGGTCAGTCACTCAAACATGGGTCAGTCACTCAAACATGGGTCAGTCACTCAAACATGGGTCAGTCACTCAAACATGGGTCAGTCACTCAAACATGGGTCAGTCACTCAAACATGGGTCAGTCACTCAAACACGGGTCAGTCACTCAAACACGGGTCAGTCACTCAAACACGGGTCAGTCACTCAAACATGGGTCAGTCACTCAAACATGGGTCAGTCACTCAAACATGGGTCAGTCACTCAAACATGGGTCAGTCACTCAAACACGGGTCAGTCACTCAAACACGGGTCAGTCACTCAAACACGGGTCAGTCACTCAAACATGGGTCAGTCACTCAAACATGGGTCAGTCACTCAAACATGGGTCAGTCACTCAAACATGGGTCAGTCACTCAAACACGGGTCAGTCACTCAAACATGGGTCAGTCACTCAAACACGGGTCAGTCACTCAAACACGGGTCAGTCACTCAAACACGGGTCAGTCACTCAAACACGGGTCAGTCACTCAAACATGGGTCAGTCACTCAAACATGGGTCAGTCACTCAAACATGGGTCAGTCACTCAAACATGGGTCAGTCACTCAAACATGGGTCAGTCACTCAAACACGGGTCAGTCACTCAAACACGGGTCAGTCACTCAAACACGGGTCAGTCACTCAAACACGGGTCAGTCACTCAAACACGGGTCAGTCACTCAAACATGGGTCAGTCACTCAAACATGGGTCAGTCACTCAAACATGGGTCAGTCACTCAAACATGGGTCAGTCACTCAAACATGGGTCAGTCACTCAAACACGGGTCAGTCACTCAAACACGGGTCAGTCACTCAAACACGGGTCAGTCACTCAAACACGGGTCAGTCACTCAAACACGGGTCAGTCACTCAAACACGGGTCAGTCACTCAAACACGGGTCAGTCACTCAAACATGGGTCAGTCACTCAAACACGGGTCAGTCACTCAAACATGGGTCAGTCACTCAAACATGGGTCAGTCACTCAAACACGGGTCAGTCACTCAAACACGGGTCAGTCACTCAAACACGGGTCAGTCACTCAAACACGGGTCAGTCACTCAAACACGGGTCAGTCACTCAAACACGGGTCAGTCACTCAAACATGGGTCAGTCACTCAAACATGGGTCAGTCACTCAAACATGGGTCAGTCACTCAAACACGGGTCAGTCACTCAAACATGGGTCAGTCACTCAAACACGGGTCAGTCACTCAAACATGGGTCAGTCACTCAAACACGGGTCAGTCACTCAAACATGGGTCAGTCACTCAAACATGGGTCAGTCACTCAAACATGGGTCAGTCACTCAAACACGGGTCAGTCACTCAAACACGGGTCAGTCACTCAAACACGGGTCAGTCACTCAAACATGGGTCAGTCACTCAAACATGGGTCAGTCACTCAAACATGGGTCAGTCACTCAAACACGGGTCAGTCACTCAAACACGGGTCAGTCACTCAAACACGGGTCAGTCACTCAAACACGGGTCAGTCACTCAAACACGGGTCAGTCACTCAAACACGGGTCAGTCACTCAAACACGGGTCAGTCACTCAAACATGGGTCAGTCACTCAAACACGGGTCAGTCACTCAAACATGGGTCAGTCACTCAAACATGGGTCAGTCACTCAAACATGGGTCAGTCACTCAAACATGGGTCAGTCACTCAAACATGGGTCAGTCACTCAAACATGGGTCAGTCACTCAAACATGGGTCAACGTGACAACACACTGGCTGCCCAGTAAAAATACCTACATGTTCTTTGTGTTCCCTAGCAGCGCAGCTGCTCCAGAAGTTATGTAGAAAGTTTTAACCTCACTATCAAATGTACAAGTCGATTGTCGAGTAACATTGTATTTACATGATTTGTTAACAGGATTCTATTTCACCTTTTGGTAATATTGTATAACATGGTGAGTCTAAACCGTAGGTGCTACAGAGGTTTGTTGTAGGATTATTCAAACTAGGATACAGTCAGCACCAGTAAGGACGCTGCCATCAGCTGAGATATTCTTCTTCTGTGGTTTTAAACTGGTCAGCAGCTGTCGTGCAGGAGCCAGAGCATCCCTTCTAGAAAGATCCAGTTTCCCCATTTACATGACAACGGAGACCGGAACGTTTTCAAACATCACACTCTGAAACTGGTTCTCAAATTTGGCCGTTTTCAGAGAAAAGGTCCATCGTTGTCATGGAAAAGAACAGTAGAAACACAACTAAACTTTTCAATTTTGACCAGAAACCATTGTCGCGTAAACGGGGTCTTCATCAGACATCACCATCAGTCCCACGTCTCTGTTTTCTGCCACAGGTGAGGCAACAGTCCTCGCCACCTTCGATGTCTCTGTAGGGAAGAAGAAGGTTCCGGTGGCCGGCTGCCGGGTCCAGAAAGGCCATCTGGACCGACGGCTGAAGTTCAGGGTGATCAGAGGACAGGACACCGTATGGGAGGGTGAGTGGCCAGACTAGAACCTGTCTGTGGTCCAGAATTTGGTATTGTGTTCTGTAGAGAAATCTCATCTTGGTTCTGGTGATTTGAAAACTTTCAGCTTAACATTCTGTTCCAGTTCTTGTGGGTTGTGTTGCACTGTAAGGTTTTGCTGATGCCCCAGCATGTTCTGCATCGGGTTGTAACTTGAGGGTTCTGCTGAAAATTGCTGCTGGTTTTCCTGAGGATCCTGCAGGTTCTGTTTTCCACTAGCATTTATGTTCTCCTGATGTTTTTTTGAAGGTGCTGAAGGTTGGAGATCTTTCTAAGACCTACATATTAAAAGAAATAAACACTGAAGGTGATGATTTCTGTGTTTTGCATCACCTTCATGGTTCTGCTGATGAAGTCTGACGGTGAATCTGCAGAAACAAGTTTAAGGTTCTGCTGCTTATTGTGTTGCTCTGGATCTCGTGTTTCTACAGGTTCTGTCATGCCATAACTTTTAAGGTTCTATGTCACGCTGTAAGTACAGTTCTGCTGTTTCTGCAGGTTCTGTGTCGGCGCTGAAGCACCACAAAGACGAGGTGCAGACGGTGAAGACTGGGATGGAGTGCGGCCTGTCGATGGACGGCGACATTGACTTCAGAGCTGGTGACATCATCGTGTGTTTTGAGGAGCTGGAGGTTCCACAGGTCACTTCCTGGGACCCTGGGTTCTAACCTCTGCTGTGTACTCTGGCAAAGGACAAACTGATTATTTCCCTTCTGACTGGATTGGACTTCCATGGTCCAGATCAGAACATCAGACTCACAGAAATATATAGGAACATTTATTAAAAGTTTGGCTTTATTGAAAACAATTTGCAAACTTCTGACCAATCATCTCAAATGTTGACACATCATCAATAAAACGATTCCAAGATCTGATCCCTGCAGCTTTATTCCAGGCAGGAAGTTCTGGATCAGAGGAACTTCCTGGCCCAGGAGTTCTGTCTTCCTCAGCTGTTGGTGCGATTTAAAAAAAAAAAAAATTCCCCCTTTACTTCTTGGGTTTGGCGAGCAGCGCCGGGTCGATCTGATCTGGACTCAGTCCTCTAACGGAGAACAGTCTGGCAGCGCGCTCCAACAGCGTTCCCCCACACTTTAACCCCCGTCGCATGAGTTCCTCCTTCAGGATGCCCAGACCCAAAGATTCCAGCTGCTGGACGGACGTCACAGAGGACAGATCCAGCTGTTGGGACAGAACCTGTTAGAATCAGAGGTTTTAGCTCTGTTCACAATAATTCTGCCTGTCCAAACTTTGAGCTCGTTCATTTCAACTTTTCTGCTCCTAAAATAGGAACGTTTTAAATAACTGGATTCTGGTTTAAATTCCGACCTGTTGTGGTTCATTGCTCGTCGGCGCAGGATGTTCCTGATCCTCTGGTGGATCAACGACTGGTTCTGTTGGAGGTCCGGGTTTCTGGTTTTCTGATGTTGCTAAGGTTGGACCAGCTGAAGAGGAGCTACAGTCAGACGAGCTGGAAGAGACGAAACAGAACTTGTTCAGGTTCCTGAAGCTGATTTTGTTCTCACTGCAGGCATGCCAGGAGCTTCCTCCCTTTGCCCGCTGCTGAGAGAGTTACACTAAGAACCCAGATGTTTGTGGGCTCCAGAATGTTCTGGTTTAACTGGTTACCAGTTTGCACTTCATTCGTGACTGACAAGGAAACATGAAACAATAAAACAAAGCTTTCAGCGTGAGGAACTTCACAATAAGAGCCTTAATAAGACCTATAAACATTTTGAAGATCAGTCCAGCTCTAATGACTGGAATATGTGGAGCATGACAGGGCGCCACCTGCTGGTCTTCGCCGGGAACATCCCTCTGATGCTGTGCAGAGAACTAAAAACAAAGTTTCACTTTATGCTGATAATCAATAAGCTTATCTCAATGGACACACTTAATAAGTCATTATTCAGTCAAAATTAATATTATTCTTATTGTTTAGATTTATAAACAGTTTTTGCTCTCAAATCCTCTCAGCCTGGATTCCATGTCTCCTTCCTGATCTGTACATCCCATAGTTTCTAAGAAAGAGGGACTGGCATATTCTTACTGGGTATCTGTTCTTTGACAGCTGCTCCCAATCCAGAGAGGATGGAAGATCTGCTGCTTGACTGGAGATGGTCCAGGACCTTTCTCTGGGTGTGGTACTGAGATGGGAAGCTACCCATATTTGGTGGGTCTGGAAATCATTCACTGATCTGTGCTGAGAAGGTCTGTGGTCCTTTGCTGACATATTAAGAAGTTCTTGGATTCCGTGATGAGCTACGGCTCCATATCTGATGTTCATGTCACGACCAGCTCAGCAGCGATTGGACCCGGCCAGAAGCACAAATGATTATATGAGAAAAATGACATCAGGCAGTTCCTCGTATTCATCGTTTTATGATGCTGCTGGTTCGGCTGTAATAACTGATCCTGAAACAGAACTTGGTTCTGAAACTCGGAACAGTTTCAGTCCTCAGGTCTGCCCACTAAAAACACCAGGATTTATTTAGAACCAGCAGATCCGATCCTGTCCAACATACCTGCTGTTGGGTTCATGGTCCACCCCCTCCCTCTGGATCGTCATGGTAACAGCAGCTCCTCTGCTGCTGGGTGGTGATCCTCCATCATCATCTTCATCGTCTTCATCCTCTGAACTCAGCTTGCCCAGTCCTGTCCTGTAAACATGGCAGCAGATCCTCACCAATTATGTTCTGCTGCCTTCATCACGTCACCGAATATCACACACTGACCAGAACCCGACTGCTGCTGCAGTCTTCCTCTTCTTTTTCAGCGAGGCTTGGTTCTGATCCACGTTGGGTCTCTTGGCGGCTGATACATCTCCCACCTTCACCTGGCCACTGGAAGACACCTGCAGACCTGCAACACACACACACACCTTAATCACAAACAGCTGCAGCTGGACTCACCTGTAACTGCCGGTTCTGACCAGCCACCTTTCAGCACGGAGTCCTCTAGCCTCTCGCTCAGGTCGTGACACTGCTGCTGGTACTCCGGGTCAGTGAACTGGTGTTTTGGCTCGGCCAGTTTCCTCTGCAGCCGCTCCAGACGCCGCTGCTCCTTCTCTGCTTCACGCTCCGCTTGCTTCTTCAGCCAGTCTGCCATCCTGAGGCCCAAACAGAACCAGAACCCGTTATAGAACGAGAACCAATCAGAGCCAACATTTCAGAACCACAACTCTGCAGCTGATCCAGACACTGCAACAATTTCCCCACTTTCAGCCCCGCCCTCTTCTTAGTTGGACATTGCAGTTTGCCTACCATGGTACCAGGCATCTTCTTTGGAACAGCAGGTTCTAAGGAAGTCCAGTTCTGTCCTAGGATGTCTCCTCTGCCCAGATCAGGTGGTGCAGGGGAGGATAACTGTTCAAAAGTTAAAATCTCCTTTGGAGAGCATCCAGTAGCTGTTAAGCTCCAGCAAAACAATATCAGAGATGTGTGGACAGGGATGAAGAAGATCACAGGCTTCAAGCAGGATGATCAGACCGATGAAGGTCTGGACAGAACCAATGAACTGAACCTATTCTTCAATAGGTTCAGTTCAGAAACAAGCTTCGCATCCTCCTCTCCTGCTCACAAGCAGACATCTCGCCATCCTTTGACCCACAGCTGTCCAGTAACACCTCACATGTTTTATCTTCCACCTCAGCCCTAGACCCTTCTACATGTTTGCCTTCAACCATATCAGAAGATGTTGATGCTTCCTTTGCTTCCTTCCACCTGTATGTTTCATAGAAGTCAAGTAAAGATGCAACTGGAGAGACTGAACCAGAATAAGGCTGCAGGTCCAGATCATGTCAGCCCTAGAGTCCTGAAGGTCTGTGCAGAGCAGCTCTGTGGGATTCTGCAGCACCTCTTCAACCTTAGCCTGGCCCAGAAGAAGGTTCTGGTGTTGTGGAAGACCTCCTGTCTTGTTCCGGTACCAAAGAAAACTCACCCATCAGTCCTCAATGACTATAGACCTGTTGCCCTGACATCTCACATCATGAAGGTCCTAGAGAGACTCCTGTTGGCCCACCTGAGTAAGCAAACAGTAAACCATCAGGACCTCCTTCAGTTTGCTTATCGCTGTGGAGTTGGAGTTGAAGATGCCATCAAACACCTGCTTCAACAAACCTACTGTCATCTGGACAAAGCCAGCAGCACTGTGAGGATCATGTTCTTTGATTTCTCCAGAACATTTAATACAATCCAACCTGATTTGCTTTGTCAGAAACTCCAGAAGACTCAGGTGGAGGCCTCAACAATCTCCTGGATCAAAGACTACCTGACAAACAGACCACAGTTTGTGAGACTGAAGGGTTGTGAGTCTAACCAGGTAGTCAGCAGCACAGGAGCACCACAGGGGACGGTACTCTCACCATTCCTTTTCACTCTGAACACCTCAGACTTCCAGTACAAGACAGACTCCTGTCATCTGCAGAAATACTCGGATGATTCTGCAGTTGTGGGGTGGATCAGAGATGGAGAAGAAAATGAGTACAGGGAGCTGGTGGACCACTTTGTGGCATGGTGTGGAAACAATCATCTCATCCTGAACGTGACTAAAACAAAGGAGATGATTGATTCAAGAGAAACAGGAATAAGTCAAAAACTATTTCTATCATGGGAGAAGAAGTGGAGGTGGTGGAGGAGTATAAATACCTCGGTGTTCACCTGGACAACAGACTGGAGTGGAGATGCAACTGTGAAGCCATCTACAAGAAGGGACAGAGCAGACTGTACTTCTTGAGGAAGCTTAGGTCCTTTGGTGTTTGCAGCAAGATGCTGCATATCTTCTATAAGTCTGTTGTGGAAAGTGTGATCTCTTCTGCCATCATCTGCTGGGGAAGTAGCATCAGAACCAGGGACTTAAAAAAGCTCAACAAGCTGATAAAGAAGGCTGGTTCTGTTCTGGGGACTCCTCTGGAACCTCTGGAGATCATTGTGGAAAGAAGGATTCTTCATAAAATGAAGAACATTATGGAGAACCCTGAGCATCCTCTTCATCAGACTGTCCTACAACAACAGAGTGTCTTCAGTCAGAGGCTTCTTCAGATCTGCTGTAAGACGGAGCGCTACAGGAGATCCTTCCTGCTCACAGCCATCAGCATCTACAACGGCTCTTTGAAGAAACCTTCATAATATGAGCTACAACAACATTTAATTTACCTTTGGGATTAATAAAGTATTTTTGAATTGAATTGAGACATTTTCATCCATCACTGCTCCCAACAAACCCAGTATGCCGTTTACATTCCAGCTGTTCTTGGCACTGGTTTCTATATTATTGTCGGGTTTCCATAACTATAGTTTCTATTGTGTTGTATATTTGACCTTACTGTACAGGTCCTTCTCAAAATATTAGCATATTGTGATAAAGTTCATTATTTTCCATAATGTCATGATGAAAATTTAACATTCATATATTTTAGATTCATTGCACACTAACTGAAATATTTCAGGTCTTTTATTGTCTTAATACGGATGATTTTGGCATACAGCTCATGAAAACCCAAAATTCCTATCTCACAAAATTAGCATATCATTAAAAGGGTCTCTAAACGAGCTATGAACCTAATCATCTGAATCAACCAGTTAACTCTAAACACCTGCAAAAGATTCCTGAGGCCTTTAAAACTCCCAGCCTGGTTCATCACTCAAAACCCCAATCATGGGTAAGACTGCCGACCTGACTGCTGTCCAGAAGGCCACTATTGACACCCTCAAGCAAGAGGGTAAGACACAGAAAGACATTTCTGAACGAATAGGCTGTTCCCAGAGTGCTGTATCAAGGCACCTCAGTAGGAAGTCTGTGGGAAGGAAAAAGTGTGGCAGAAAACGCTGCACAAAGAGAAGAGGTGACCGGACCCTGAGGAAGATTGTGGAGAAGGGCCGATTCCAGACCTTGGGGGACCTGTGGAAGCAGTGGACTGAGTCTGGAGTAGAAACATCCAGAGCCACCGTGCACAGGCGTGTGCAGGAAATGGGCTACAGGTGCCGCATTCCCCAGGTCAAGCCACTTTTGAACCAGAAACAGCGGCAGAAGCGCCTGACCCGGGCTACAGAGAAGCAGCACTGGACTGTTGCTCAGTGGTCCAAAGTACTTTTTTTGGATGAAAGCAAATTCTGCATGTCATTCGGAAATCAAGGTGCCAGAGTCTGGAGGAAGACTGGGGAGAAGGAAATGCCAAAATGCCAGAAGTCCAGTGTCAAGTACCCACAGTCAGTGATGGTCTGGGGTACCGTGTCAGCTGCTGGTGTTGGTCCACTGTGTTTTATCAAGGGCAGGGTCAATGCAGCTAGCTATCAGGAGATTTTGGAGCACTTCATGCTTCCATCTGCTGAAAAGCTTTATGGAGATGAAGATTTCATTTTTCAGCACGACCTGGCACCTGCTCACAGTGCCAAAACCACTGGTAAATGGTTTACTGACCATGGTATCACTGTGCTCAATTGGCCTGCCAACTCTCCTGACCTGAACCCCATAGAGAATCTGTGGGATATTGTGAAGAGAATGTTGAGAGACTCAAGACCCAACACTCTGGATGAGCTAAAGGCCGCTATCGAAGCATCCTGGGCCTCCATAAGACCTCAGCAGTGCCACAGGCTGATTGCCTCCATGCCACGCCGCATTGAAGCAGTCATTTCTGCCAAAGGATTCCCGACCAAGTATTGAGTGCATAACTGTACATGATTATTTGAAGGTTGACGTTTTTTGTATTAAAAACACTTTTCTTTTATTGGTCGGATGAAATATGCTAATTTTGTGAGATAGGAATTTTGGGTTTTCATGAGCTGTATGCCAAAATCATCCGTATTAAGACAATAAAAGACCTGAAATATTTCAGTTAGTGTGCAATGAATCTAAAATATATGAATGTTAAATTTTCATCATGACATTATGGAAAATAATGAACTTTATCACAATATGCTAATTTTTTGAGAAGGACCTGTATAGTCTACATCTTATTTTAAATTGCTTGTCTGTGGTTGAACTTTCCACACTAATATTACCATGGTAACCATTAAAACAACTGTGTCCTTCAAACAATAATGAAGTCAGTTTATGAAGCTGAAGGAAGCATAGAACTAAATACATAGAATGTGGTAGATGCCTCCATCTCAACACATTCTAACCTATCATGATCCAACAACATCTCCAATGTTACAGATCCAATCAGAACACAGAGTTGTTCCGATGATCCACCTCAGCTGACTCCTTTAGATGTGGAGGAGCAACAGCTCCCCCTGGATGGAAGATCTCCTCTCTATAGCTCTAAGGAAGGCCCAGCCTCTTTACAGAGGAGGCTCATTCAGCTGCTTATATCCAGGATCTGGGTCCTTCAGTTCTGACCCATATGTCAGAACCATAGGAGAAGGTTTGAACCTAGAAAGATGGAGAGGTTCATCCCACACAGACCACAGCAACTTCCATTCATCTTCTGCTGAATTCTGTCCCAGACATGGAGGTCAGTCTGTGACCCGGAGACTTCTTACAGAATAATTAATAAACAGCTAATTCATTTTTAAAGACAGATCCTCTGAGTTTCTCCAAATATGAGGAGATAAGAACCTCATATTCAGACGTGCTACAAAAGGAACTGACTCTTCCAAAACCAATCAGGAAAGACCTGAGGCCCCACCCCTCACATCTTTATCATGGCCAGTCTGGGTTCTGGTTCTGAATCACTGAAGCTTTCACATTCCAGCATCCTAAAGGAAGGGGGCAGAGCAACCCCCTTAGGAGTGGGAGGAGCTTACTCTTTCTCATGGTTGACATCTCTGAGGCGCCGTCCGCTCAGGTCTCTGCAGGCCTCTCTGTTGGTGGTCTTCTCAATCTGAGCTCCAAGAGCTCGGAGCATGGAGCCAAAACCTGGAAAACCCATAGAAACATGAACACTCATACATCAACCAACCAAGGAGCGGTCCATTTCCTGGAACTGACCTCCCTTCCCTCCACAGAGCCGGGGTTCCAGGTGGTAGACTGCTCCATTCTGCAACCGGTCCTCCAGCTGGCTCAGATGACCGTTGGTGGTGACATAGAAGTCCTGTTGAGAAACACAAGGATCAGAACATATTCCAACTAACTGTAGAAGGAACATGACACCTGATGTGAGATGGAGCCAAAGATCCATCAGTAGTTCAGTTGCTGGTTCAGTACCAGTTTGGTTCCTCAGAGGACTCTGGTTCCATTAAAAATCTCCCGTCTTTACCCTCATTTATGTCGATCAAGTCAAAAGTATGGTGGCCTGGAGGCGCCAGATGTTGCACTGAGCCTCCACAGTTCAGTTCTGGACCAGTAAAACCTCTCAGGACACAAACTGGGTTTACAGGAAACCAGGAGTTTACTGGTTTTCACTCAATGCACCAGAACTCAGAACCTTTGGATCTACCCAGCAAATCCTTTCAGCTTCCAAACATTTAAACCAGGAGTTTCATCTCAGACCTTTTCCCTATGGTTCTGGTTCTGTAGGGTTCTGATTGTATGACCCTGGAATGATTTTGGCTCCATGTCATTTTTTCTGCTTCCTTATAAACAAGAAGTGATGGAGATGGTTCTGTTTATTTTCCATGTCTGCAGGGGCAGGTGAGGGTGTGTCCGATCATACAACCGGACACGACCCAAACTACAAAACAACACAGTCGGGTTCTGCTGGAAAAGGTCTCCATCTAAAGAAGTTGAGATGATTGCATCAAGTCACCATTTCCATCCCTAAATGTTTTTATGATTTTCCAGAAGCTGGATGGAAGATCCATCATCTGGGCTCCATGTCTGCTGGTACCCACAGCAGGAAGACACTGTTCACTAGAATAATTATTAGAATCAAGTCAGATTCTTATTGCAACATTTACTAATATTCTCACATATTTTCCTGTCATGCAGCTCTAGTTACCATTCATCAATGTTGGTTATGTACGGGCCTTTATCATTAAAGATGATTATTATTAGAGTTTGAAGGTCTTTTTAGAAGCATTTATGCTGGAATCCCTCTAATGCACCTACAGAAATGAAGACAACTCTTCATCTGAAGAAACAAACCTCACTATCTAAAAAAGAAAATCTACATCCAAAGAGAAATATGGTCTGGATGTTCTAGATCATGAAACACTCAATAGCTTTACAGTTAAAAGCTCATAAAATTGAATTCATAAATGTTTATGAAACATCTTCCCTGAAGATCTGGTAGCAGCGCAGGTGAAGTTCAGCTTCTTCTCAAACATGACGTTACATGTTGTGTCAGTAAGAGAAGCTCCAGAATACATCCTGAAAAGGAAGTTGAATCTCAATAACAATTATGTTTGTGATTTTTGTAGTTTGAGCGAAGAAATAATCTCATTTATTCTCCAGCTGTATATGATCCAAACTGTTCTGAAATGATGTGCAGAATTTCTTCAATATAGGGAAACTGGGTTTGACAGACTGGATGGAGGTTAGGACGGCTTTAAACTGTTTAAAGTTTTAACCTCAAAAACAAAACGGCTCAAGTTTTAACAGTTTGGGTTATGTTTTTTACAGAATCTTTGCACAATAGTTTTGTTTATTTGTATCTGATTTTTCTACTCTAATGCTGCGTTTCGTTAACCTCGGAAGTTCGTGTTTCTAGCCACTGTAACATCAGTCTTACATAGACAACGCAGACATACGCGGTATTTCATGCATAGAAACATAAACACTGAGAAGCAGTATGTGTACGTAGCAACCATTTTACTACTAAAGATGCGAGTAGCAACCATTTTACTACTAAAGATGCGAGTAGCAACCATTTTACTACTAAAGATGCGAGTAGCAACCATTTTACTACTAAAGATGCGAGTAGCAACCATTTTACTACTAAAGATGCGAGTAGCAACCATTTTACTACTAAAGATGCGAGTAGCAACCATTTTACTACTAAAGATGCGAGTAGCAACCATTTTACTACTAAAGATGCGAGTAGCAACCATTTTACTACTAAAGATGCGAGTAGCAAACATTTTACTACTAAAGATGCGAGTAGCAACCATTTTACTACTAAAGATGCGAGTAGCAAACATTTTACTACTAAAGATGCGAGTAGCAACCATTTTACTACTAAAGATGCGAGTAGCAACCATTTTACTACTAAAGATGCGAGTAGCAACCATTTTACTACTAAAGATGCGAGTAGCAAACATTTTACTACTAAAGATGCGAGTAGCAACCATTTTACTACTAAAGATGCGAGTAGCAACCATTTTACTACTAAAGATGCGAGTAGCAACCATTTTACTACTAAAGATGCGAGTAGCAACCATTTTACTACTAAAGATGCGAGTAGCAACCATTTTACTACTAAAGATGCGAGTAGCAAACATTTTACTACTAAAGATGCGAGTAGCAACCATTTTACTACTAAAGATGCGAGTAGCAAACATTTTACTACTAAAGATGCGAGTAGCAACCATTTTACTACTAAAGATGCGAGTAGCAACCATTTTACTACTAAAGATGCGAGTAGCAACCATTTTACTACTAAAGATGCGAGTAGCAACCATTTTACTACTAAAGATGCGAGTAGTAACCATTTTACTACTAAAGATGCGAGTAGCAACCATTTTACTACTAAAGATGCGAGTAGCAACCATTTTACTACTAAAGATGCGAGTAGCAACCATTTTACTACTAAAGATGCGAGTAGCAACCATTTTACTACTAAAGATGCGAGTAGCAACCATTTTACTACTAAAGATGCGAGTAGCAAACATTTTACTACTAAAGATGCGAGTAGCAAACATTTTACTACTAAAGATGCGAGTAGCAACCATTTTACTACTAAAGATGCGAGTAGCAAACATTTTACTACTAAAGATGCGAGTAGCAACCATTTTACTACTAAAGATGCGAGTAGCAACCATTTTACTACTAAAGATACGAGTAGCAACCATTTTACTACTAAAGATGCGAGTAGCAAACATTTTACTACTAAAGATGCGAGTAGCAACCATTTTACTACTAAAGATGCGAGTAGCAACCATTTTACTACTAAAGATGCGAGTAGCAACCATTTTACTACTAAAGATGCGAGTAGCAACCATTTTACTACTAAAGATGCGAGTAGCAACCATTTTACTACTAAAGATGCGAGTAGCAAACATTTTACTACTAAAGATGCGAGTAGCAACCATTTTACTACTAAAGATGCGAGTAGCAAACATTTTACTACTAAAGATGCGAGTAGCAACCATTTTACTACTAAAGATGCGAGTAGCAACCATTTTACTACTAAAGATGCGAGTAGCAACCATTTTACTACTAAAGATGCGAGTAGCAACCATTTTACTACTAAAGATGCGAGTAGCAAACATTTTACTACTAAAGATGCGAGTAGCAACCATTTTACTACTAAAGATGCGAGTAGCAAACATTTTACTACTAAAGATGCGAGTAGCAACCATTTTACTACTAAAGATGCGAGTAGCAAACATTTTACTACTAAAGATGCGAGTAGCAACCATTTTACTACTAAAGATGCGAGTAGCAACCATTTTACTACTAAAGATGCGAGTAGCAACCATTTTACTACTAAAGATGCGAGTAGCAACCATTTTACTACTAAAGATGCGAGTAGCAAACATTTTACTACTAAAGATGCGAGTAGCAACCATTTTACTACTAAAGATGCGAGTAGCAACCATTTTACTACTAAAGATGCGAGTAGCAACCATTTTACTACTAAAGATGCGAGTAGCAAACATTTTACTACTAAAGATGCGAGTAGCAACCATTTTACTACTAAAGATGCGAGTAGCAACCATTTTACTACTAAAGATGCGAGTAGCAACCATTTTACTACTAAAGATGCGAGTAGCAACCATTTTACTACTAAAGATGCGAGTAGCAACCATTTTACTACTAAAGATGCGAGTAGCAAACATTTTACTACTAAAGATGCGAGTAGCAACCATTTTACTACTAAAGATGCGAGTAGCAAACATTTTACTATTAAAGATGCGAGTAGCAACCATTTTACTACTAAAGATGCGAGTAGCAAACATTTTACTACTAAAGATGCGAGTAGCAACCATTTTACTACTAAAGATGCGAGTAGCAACCATTTTACTACTAAAGATGCGAGTAGCAACCATTTTACTACTAAAGATGCGAGTAGCAACCATTTTACTACTAAAGATGCGAGTAGCAAACATTTTACTACTAAAGATGCGAGTAGCAACCATTTTACTACTAAAGATGCGAGTAGCAAACATTTTACTACTAAAGATGCGAGTAGCAACCATTTTACTACTAAAGATGCGAGTAGCAAACATTTTACTACTAAAGATGCGAGTAGCAACCATTTTACTACTAAAGATGCGAGTAGCAACCATTTTACTACTAAAGATGCGAGTAGCAACCATTTTACTACTAAAGATGCGAGTAGCAACCATTTTACTACTAAAGATGCGAGTAGCAACCATTTTACTACTAAAGATGCGAGTAGCAAACATTTTACTACTAAAGATGCGAGTAGCAACCATTTTACTACTAAAGATGCGAGTAGCAAACATTTTACTACTAAAGATGCGAGTAGCAAACATTTTACTACTAAAGATGCGAGTAGCAACCATTTTACTACTAAAGATGCGAGTAGCAACCATTTTACTACTAAAGATGCGAGTAGCAACCATTTTACTACTAAAGATGCGAGTAGTAACCATTTTACTACTAAAGATGCGAGTAGCAAACATTTTACTACTAAAGATGCGAGTAGCAACCATTTTACTACTAAAGATGCGAGTAGCAACCATTTTACTACTAAAGATGCGAGTAGCAAACATTTTACTACTAAAGATGCGAGTAGCAACCATTTTACTACTAAAGATGCGAGTAGTAACCATTTTACTACTAAAGATGCGAGTAGCAACCATTTTACTACTAAAGATGCGAGTAGCAACCATTTTACTACTAAAGATGCGAGTAGCAACCATTTTACTACTAAAGATGCGAGTAGCAAACATTTTACTACTAAAGATGCGAGTAGCAACCATTTTACTACTAAAGATGCGAGTAGCAAACATTTTACTACTAAAGATGCGAGTAGCAACCATTTTACTACTAAAGATGCGAGTAGTAACCATTTTACTACTAAAGATGCGAGTAGCAAACATTTTACTACTAAAGATGCGAGTAGCAAACATTTTACTACTAAAGATGCGAGTAGCAAACATTTTACTACTAAAGATGCGAGTAGCAAACATTTTACTACTAAAGATGCGAGTAGCAACCATTTTACTACTAAAGATGCGAGTAGCAAACATTTTACTACTAAAGATGCGAGTAGCAAACATTTTACTACTAAAGATGCGAGTAGCAACCATTTTACTACTAAAGATGCGAGTAGCAACCATTTTACTACTAAAGATGCGAGTAGCAACCATTTTACTACTAAAGATGCGAGTAGTAACCATTTTACTACTAAAGATGCGAGTAGCAAACATTTTACTACTAAAGATGCGAGTAGCAACCATTTTACTACTAAAGATGCGAGTAGCAACCATTTTACTACTAAAGATGCGAGTAGCAACCATTTTACTACTAAAGATGCGAGTAGCAACCATTTTACTACTAAAGATGCGAGTAGCAACCATTTTACTACTAAAGATGCGAGTAGCAACCATTTTACTACTAAAGATGCGAGTAGCAAACATTTTACTACTAAAGATGCGAGTAGCAACCATTTTACTACTAAAGATGCGAGTAGCAAACATTTTACTACTAAAGATGCGAGTAGCAACCATTTTACTACTAAAGATGCGAGTAGCAACCATTTTACTACTAAAGATGCGAGTAGCAAACATTTTACTACTAAAGATGCGAGTAGCAAACATTTTACTACTAAAGATGCGAGTAGCAAACATTTTACTACTAAAGATGCGAGTAGCAACCATTTTACTACTAAAGATGCGAGTAGTAACCATTTTACTACTAAAGATGCGAGTAGCAACCATGCGAGTAGCAACCATTTTACTACTAAAGATGCGAGTAGCAACCATTTTACTACTAAAGATGCGAGTAGCAACCATTTTACTACTAAAGATGCGAGTAGCAACCATTTTACTACTAAAGATGCGAGTAGCAAACATTTTACTACTAAAGATGCGAGTAGCAAACATTTTACTACTAAAGATGCGAGTAGCAAACATTTTACTACTAAAGATGCGAGTAGTAACCATTTTACTACTCAAACATTTTACTACTAAAGATGCGAGTAGCAACCATTTTACTACTAAAGATGCGAGTAGCAAACATTTTACTACTAAAGATGCGAGTAGCAAACATTTTACTACTAAAGATGCGAGTAGCAAACATTTTACTACTAAAGATGCGAGTAGCAACCATTTTACTACTAAAGATGCGAGTAGCAAACATTTTACTACTAAAGATGCGAGTAGCAACCATTTTACTACTAAAGATGCGAGTAGCAAACATTTTACTACTAAAGATGCGAGTAGCAAACATTTTACTACTAAAGATGCGAGTAGCAAACATTTTACTACTAAAGATGCGAGTAGTAACCATTTTACTACTCAAACATTTTACTACTAAAGATGCGAGTAGCAACCATTTTACTACTAAAGATGCGAGTAGCAAACATTTTACTACTAAAGATGCGAGTAGCAAACATTTTACTACTAAAGATGCGAGTAGCAACCATTTTACTACTAAAGATGCGAGTAGCAAACATTTTACTACTAAAGATGCGAGTAGCAAACATTTTACTACTAAAGATGCGAGTAGTAACCATTTTACTACTAAAGATGCGAGTAGCAACCATGCGAGTAGCAACCATTTTACTACTAAAGATGCGAGTAGCAACCATTTTACTACTAAAGATGCGAGTAGCAACCATTTTACTACTAAAGATGCGAGTAGCAACCATTTTACTACTAAAGATGCGAGTAGCAACCATTTTACAACTAAAGATGCGAGTAGCAACCATTTTACTACTAAAGATGCGAGTAGCAACCATTTTACTACTAAAGATGCGAGTAGCAACCATTTTACTACTAAAGATGCGAGTAGCAACCATTTTACTACTAAAGATGCGAGTAGCAACCATTTTACTACTAAAGATGCGAGTAGCAACCATTTTACTACTAAAGATGCGAGTAGTAACCATTTTACTACTAAAGATGCGAGTAGCAAACATTTTACTACTAAAGATGCGAGTAGCAACCATTTTACTACTAAAGATGCGAGTAGCAACCATTTTACTACTAAAGATGCGAGTAGCAACCATTTTACTACTAAAGATGCGAGTAGCAACCATTTTACTACTAAAGATGCGAGTAGCAACCATTTTACTACTAAAGATGCGAGTAGCAACCATTTTACTACTAAAGATGCGAGTAGCAACCATTTTACTACTAAAGATGCGAGTAGCAAACATTTTACTACTAAAGATGCGAGTAGCAACCATTTTACTACTAAAGATGCGAGTAGCAAACATTTTACTACTAAAGATGCGAGTAGCAACCATTTTACTACTAAAGATGCGAGTAGCAACCATTTTACTACTAAAGATGCGAGTAGCAAACATTTTACTACTAAAGATGCGAGTAGCAAACATTTTACTACTAAAGATGCGAGTAGCAAACATTTTACTACTAAAGATGCGAGTAGCAACCATTTTACTACTAAAGATGCGAGTAGCAACCATTTTACTACTAAAGATGCGAGTAGCAAACATTTTACTACTAAAGATGCGAGTAGCAACCATTTTACTACTAAAGATGCGAGTAGCAAACATTTTACTACTAAAGATGCGAGTAGCAACCATTTTACTACTAAAGATTCGAGTAGCAACCATTTTACTACTAAAGATGCGAGTAGCAACCATTTTACTACTAAAGATGCGAGTAGCAAACATTTTACTACTAAAGATGCGAGTAGCAACCATTTTACTACTAAAGATGCGAGTAGCAAACATTTTACTACTAAAGATGCGAGTAGTAACCATTTTACTACTCAAACATTTTACTACTAAAGATGCGAGTAGCAACCATTTTACTACTAAAGATGCGAGTAGCAAACATTTTACTACTAAAGATGCGAGTAGCAAACATTTTACTACTAAAGATGCGAGTAGCAAACATTTTACTACTAAAGATGCGAGTAGCAACCATTTTACTACTAAAGATGCGAGTAGCAAACATTTTACTACTAAAGATGCGAGTAGCAACCATTTTACTACTAAAGATGCGAGTAGCAAACATTTTACTACTAAAGATGCGAGTAGCAAACATTTTACTACTAAAGATGCGAGTAGTAACCATTTTACTACTCAAACATTTTACTACTAAAGATGCGAGTAGCAACCATTTTACTACTAAAGATGCGAGTAGCAAACATTTTACTACTAAAGATGCGAGTAGCAAACATTTTACTACTAAAGATGCGAGTAGCAAACATTTTACTACTAAAGATGCGAGTAGCAACCATTTTACTACTAAAGATGCGAGTAGCAAACATTTTACTACTAAAGATGCGAGTAGCAAACATTTTACTACTAAAGATGCGAGTAGTAACCATTTTACTACTAAAGATGCGAGTAGCAACCATGCGAGTAGCAACCATTTTACTACTAAAGATGCGAGTAGCAACCATTTTACTACTAAAGATGCGAGTAGCAACCCTTTTACTACTAAAGATGCGAGTAGCAACCATTTTACTACTAAAGATGCGAGTAGCAAACATTTTACTACTAAAGATGCGAGTAGCAAACATTTTACTACTAAAGATGCGAGTAGCAAACATTTTACTACTAAAGATGCGAGTAGTAACCATTTTACTACTCAAACATTTTACTACTAAAGATGCGAGTAGCAACCATTTTACTACTAAAGATGCGAGTAGCAAACATTTTACTACTAAAGATGCGAGTAGCAAACATTTTACTACTAAAGATGCGAGTAGCAAACATTTTACTACTAAAGATGCGAGTAGCAACCATTTTACTACTAAAGATGCGAGTAGCAAACATTTTACTACTAAAGATGCGAGTAGCAACCATTTTACTACTAAAGATGCGAGTAGCAAACATTTTACTACTAAAGATGCGAGTAGCAAACATTTTACTACTAAAGATGCGAGTAGTAACCATTTTACTACTCAAACATTTTACTACTAAAGATGCGAGTAGCAACCATTTTACTACTAAAGATGCGAGTAGCAAACATTTTACTACTAAAGATGCGAGTAGCAAACATTTTACTACTAAAGATGCGAGTAGCAAACATTTTACTACTAAAGATGCGAGTAGTAACCATTTTACTACTCAAACATTTTACTACTAAAGATGCGAGTAGCAACCATTTTACTACTAAAGATGCGAGTAGCAACCATTTTACTACTAAAGATGCGAGTAGCAACCATTTTACTACTAAAGATGCGAGTAGCAAACATTTTACTACTAAAGATGCGAGTAGCAACCATTTTACTACTAAAGATGCGAGTAGCAACCATTTTACTACTAAAGATGCGAGTAGCAAACATTTTACTACTAAAGATGCGAGTAGCAAACATTTTACTACTAAAGATGCGAGTAGCAACCATTTTACTACTAAAGATGCGAGTAGCAACCATTTTACTACTCAAACATTTTACTACTAAAGATGCGAGTAGCAAACATTTTACTACTAAAGATGCGAGTAGCAAACATTTTACTACTAAACATGCGAGTAGCAAATATTTTACTACTAAAGATGCGAGTAGCAAACATTTTACTACTAAAGATGCGAGTAGCAAACATTTTACTACTAAAGATGCGAGTAGCAAACATTTTACTACTAAAGATGCGAGTAGCAACCATTTTACTACTAAAGATGCGAGTAGCAACCATTTTACTTCTAAAGATGCGAGTAGCAAACATTTTACTACTAAAGATGCGAGTAGCAACCATTTTACTACTAAAGATGCGAGTAGCAACCATTTTACTACTAAAGATGCGAGTAGCAACCATTTTACTACTAAAGATGCGAGTAGCAACCATTTTACTACTAAAGATGCGAGTAGCAACCATTTTACTACTAAAGATGCGAGTAGCAAACATTTTACTACTAAAGATGCGAGTAGCAAACATTTTACTACTAAAGATGCGAGTAGCAAACATTTTACTACTAAAGATGCGAGTAGCAACCATTTTACTACTAAAGATGCGAGTAGCAACCATTTTACTACTAAAGATGCGAGTAGCAAACATTTTACTACTAAAGATGCGAGTAGCAACCATTTTACTACTAAAGATGCGAGTAGCAACCATTTTACTACTAAAGATGCGAGTAGCAACCATTTTACTACTAAAGATGCGAGTAGCAACCATTTTACTACTAAAGATGCGAGTAGCAACCATTTTACTACTAAAGATGCGAGTAGCAACCATTTTACTACTAAAGATGCGAGTAGCAACCATTTTACTACTAAAGATGCGAGTAGCAACCATTTTACTACTAAAGATGCGAGTAGCAACCATTTTACTACTAAAGATGCGAGTAGCAACCATTTTACTACTAAAGATGCGAGTAGCAACCATTTTACTACTAAAGATGCGAGTAGCAAACATTTTACTACTAAAGATGCGAGTAGCAAACATTTTACTACTAAAGATGCGAGTAGCAAACATTTTACTACTAAAGATGCGAGTAGCAACCATTTTACTACTAAAGATGCGAGTAGCAACCATTTTACTACTAAAGATGCGAGTAGCAACCATTTTACTACTAAAGATGCGAGTAGCAACCATTTTACTACTAAAGATGCGAGTAGCAACCATTTTACTACTAAAGATGCGAGTAGCAACCATTTTACTACTAAAGATGCGAGTAGCAACCATTTTACTACTAAAGATGCGAGTAGCAACCATTTTACTACTAAAGATGCGAGTAGCAACCATTTTACTACTAAAGATGCGAGTAGCAAACATTTTACTACTAAAGATGCGAGTAGCAAACATTTTACTACTAAAGATGCGAGTAGCAAACATTTTACTACTAAAGATGCGAGTAGCAAACATTTTACTACTAAAGATGCGAGTAGCAACCATTTTACTACTAAAGATGCGAGTAGCAAACATTTTACTACTAAAGATGCGAGTAGCAAACATTTTACTACTAAACATGCGAGTAGCAACCATTTTACTACTAAAGATGCGAGTAGCAACCATTTTACTACTAAAGATGCGAGTAGCAACCATTTTACTACTAAACATGCGAGTAGCAACCATTTTACTACTAAAGATGCGAGTAGCAACCATTTTACTACTAAAGATGCGAGTAGCAACCATTTTACTACTAAAGATGCGAGTAGCAACCATTTTACTACTAAAGATGCGAGTAGCAACCATTTTACTACTAAAGATGCGAGTAGCAACCATTTTACTACTAAAGATGCGAGTAGCAACCATTTTACTACTAAAGATGCGAGTAGCAACCATTTTACTACTAAAGATGCGAGTAGCAACCATTTTACTACTAAAGATGCGAGTAGCAAACATTTTACTACTAAAGATGCGAGTAGCAACCATTTTACTACTAAAGATGCGAGTAGCAACCATTTTACTACTAAAGATGCGAGTAGCAAACATTTTACTACTAAAGATGCGAGTAGTAACCATTTTACTACTAAAGATGCGAGTAGCAACCATGCGAGTAGCAACCATTTTACTACTAAAGATGCGAGTAGCAACCATTTTACTACTAAAGATGCGAGTAGTAACCATTTTACTACTAAAGATGCGAGTAGCAACCATGCGAGTAGCAACCATTTTACTACTAAAGATGCGAGTAGCAACCATTTTACTACTAAAGATGCGAGTAGCAACCATTTTACTACTAAAGATGCGAGTAGCAACCATTTTACTACTAAAGATGCGAGTAGCAAACATTTTACTACTAAAGATGCGAGTAGCAAACATTTTACTACTAAACATGCGAGTAGCAAACATTTTACTACTAAAGATGCGAGTAGCAACCATTTTACTACTAAAGATGCGAGTAGCAACCATTTTACTACTAAAGATGCGAGTAGCAAACATTTTACTACTAAACATGCGAGTAGCAAACATTTTACTACTAAAGATGCGAGTAGCAACCATTTTACTACTAAAGATGCGAGTAGCAACCATTTTACTACTAAAGATGCGAGTAGCAAACATTTTACTACTAAACATGCGAGTAGCAACCATTTTACTACTAAAGATGCGAGTAGCAACCATTTTACTACTAAAGATGCGAGTAGCAAACATTTTACTACTAAAGATGCGAGTAGCAACCATTTTACTACTAAAGATGCGAGTAGCAACCATTTTACTACTAAAGATGCGAGTAGCAAACATTTTACTACTAAAGATGCGAGTAGCAAACATTTTACTACTAAAGATGCGAGTAGCAAACATTTTACTACTAAAGATGCGAGTAGTAACCATTTTACTACTAAAGATGCGAGTAGCAAACATTTTACTACTAAAGATGCGAGTAGCAACCATTTTACTACTAAAGATGCGAGTAGCAACCATTTTACTACTAAAGATGCGAGTAGCAACCATTTTACTACTAAAGATGCGAGTAGCAAACATTTTACTACTAAAGATGCGAGTAGCAACCATTTTACTACTAAAGATGCGAGTAGCAACCATTTTACTACTAAAGATGCGAGTAGCAACCATTTTACTACTAAAGATGCGAGTAGCAACCATTTTACTACTAAAGATGCGAGTAGCAACCATTTTACTACTAAAGATGCGAGTAGCAACCATTTTACTACTAAAGATGCGAGTAGCAACCAACCATTTTACTACTAAAGATGCGAGTAGCAACCATTTTACTACTAAAGATGCGAGTAGCAACCATTTTACTACTAAAGATGCGAGTAGCAACCATTTTACTACTAAAGATGCGAGTAGCAACCATTTTACTACTAAAGATGCGAGTAGCAACCATTTTACTACTAAAGATGCGAGTAGCTACCATGCGAGTAGCAACCATTTTACTACTAAAGATGCGAGTAGCAACCATTTTACTACTAAAGATGCGAGTAGCAACCATTTTACTACTAAAGATGCGAGTAGCAACCATTTTACTACTAAAGATGCGAGTAGCAACCATTTTACTACTAAAGATGCGAGTAGCAAACATTTTACTACTAAAGATGCGAGTAGCAAACATTTTACTACTAAAGATGCGAGTAGCAACCATTTTACTACTAAAGATGCGAGTAGCAACCATTTTACTACTAAAGATGCGAGTAGCAACCATTTTACTACTAAAGATGCGAGTAGCAACCATTTTACTACTAAAGATGCGAGTAGCAAACATTTTACTACTAAAGATGCGAGTAGCAACCATTTTACTACTAAAGATGCGAGTAGCAACCATTTTACTACTAAAGATGCGAGTAGCAAACATTTTACTACTAAAGATGCGAGTAGTAACCATTTTACTACTAAAGATGCGAGTAGCAACCATTTTACTACTAAAGATGCGAGTAGCAACCATTTTACTACTAAAGATGCGAGTAGCAACCATTTTACTACTAAAGATGCGAGTAGCAACCATTTTACTACTAAAGATGCGAGTAGCAAACATTTTACTACTAAAGATGCGAGTAGCAACCATTTTACTACTAAAGATGCGAGTAGCAACCATTTTACTACTAAAGATGCGAGTAGCAACCATTTTACTACTAAAGATGCGAGTAGCAAACATTTTACTACTAAAGATGCGAGTAGTAACCATTTTACTACTAAAGATGCGAGTAGCAACCATTTTACTACTAAAGATGCGAGTAGCAACCATTTTACTACTAAAGATGCGAGTAGCAACCATTTTACTACTAAAGATGCGAGTAGCAACCATTTTACTACTAAAGATGCGAGTAGCAACCATTTTACTACTAAAGATGCGAGTAGCAACCATTTTACTACTAAAGATGCGAGTAGCAACCATTTTACTACTAAAGATGCGAGTAGCAACCATTTTACTACTAAAGATGCGAGTAGCAACCATTTTACTACTAAAGATGCGAGTAGCAACCATTTTACTACTAAAGATGCGAGTAGCAACCATTTTACTACTAAAGATGCGAGTAGCAACCATTTTACTACTAAAGATGCGAGTAGCAACCATTTTACTACTAAAGATGCGAGTAGCAACCATTTTACTACTAAAGATGCGAGTAGCAACCATTTTACTACTAAAGATGCGAGTAGCAACCATTTTACTACTAAAGATGCGAGTAGCAAACATTTTACTACTAAAGATGCGAGTAGCAACCATTTTACTACTAAAGATGCGAGTAGCAACCATTTTACTACTAAAGATGCGAGTAGCAAACATTTTACTACTAAAGATGCGAGTAGCAACCATTTTACTACTAAAGATGCGAGTAGCAAACATTTTACTACTAAAGATGCGAGTAGCAACCATTTTACTACTAAAGATGCGAGTAGCAACCATTTTACTACTAAAGATGCGAGTAGCAACCATTTTACTACTAAAGATGCGAGTAGCAAACATTTTACTACTAAAGATGCGAGTAGCAACCATTTTACTACTAAAGATGCGAGTAGCAAACATTTTACTACTAAAGATGCGAGTAGCAACCATTTTACTACTAAAGATGCGAGTAGCAAACATTTTACTACTAAAGATGCGAGTAGCAACCATTTTACTACTAAAGATGCGAGTAGCAACCATTTTACTACTAAAGATGCGAGTAGCAACCATTTTACTACTAAAGATGCGAGTAGCAACCATTTTACTACTAAAGATGCGAGTAGCAACCATTTTACTACTAAAGATGCGAGTAGCAACCATTTTACTACTAAAGATGCGAGTAGCAACCATTTTACTACTAAAGATGCGAGTAGCAACCATTTTACTACTAAAGATGCGAGTAGCAACCATTTTACTACTAAAGATGCGAGTAGCAACCATTTTACTACTAAAGATGCGAGTAGCAACCATTTTACTACTAAAGATGCGAGTAGCAAACATTTTACTACTAAAGATGCGAGTAGCAACCATTTTACTACTAAAGATGCGAGTAGCAACCATTTTACTACTAAAGATGCGAGTAGTAACCATTTTACTACTAAAGATGCGAGTAGCAACCATTTTACTACTAAAGATGCGAGTAGCAACCATTTTACTACTAAAGATGCGAGTAGCAACCATTTTGAGTAGCAACCATTTTACTACTAAAGATGCGAGTAGCAAACATTTTACTACTAAAGATGCGAGTAGCAACCATTTTACTACTAAAGATGCGAGTAGCAAACATTTTACTACTAAAGATGCGAGTAGCAACCGTTTTACTACTAAAGATGCGAGTAGCAACCATTTTGAGTAGCAACCATTTTACTACTAAAGATGCGAGTAGCAACCATTTTACTACTAAAGATGCGAGTAGCAAACATTTTACTACTAAAGATGCGAGTAGCAAACATTTTACTACTAAAGATGCGAGTAGCAACCATTTTACTACTAAAGATGCGAGTAGCAAACATTTTACTACTAAAGATGCGAGTAGCAACCATTTTACTACTAAAGATGCGAGTAGCAACCATTTTGAGTAGCAACCATTTTACTACTAAAGATGCGAGTAGCAACCATTTTACTACTAAAGATGCGAGTAGCAACCATTTTACTACTAAAGATGGGAGTAGCAACCATTTTACTACTAAAGATGCGAGTAGCAAACATTTTACTACTAAAGATGCGAGTAGCAACCATTTTACTACTAAAGATGCGAGTAGCAACCATTTTACTACTAAAGATGCGAGTAGCAACCATTTTACTACTAAAGATGGGAGTAGCAACCATTTTACTACTAAAGATGCGAGTAGCAACCATTTTACTACTAAAGATGCGAGTAGCAACCATTTTACTACTAAAGATGCGAGTAGCAACCATTTTACTACTAAAGATGGGAGTAGCAACCATTTTACTACTAAAGATGCGAGTAGCAACCATTTCACTACTAAAGATGCGAGTAGCAACCATTTTACTACTAAAGATGGGAGTAGCAACCATTTTACTACTAAAGATGCGAGTAGCAACCATTTTACTACTAAAGATGGGAGTAGCAACCATTTTACTACTAAAGATGCGAGTAGCAACCATTTTACTACTAAAGATGCGAGTAGCAACCATTTTACTACTAAAGATGCGAGTAGCAACCATTTTACTACTAAAGATGCGAGTAGCAACCATTTTACTACTAAAGATGCGAGTAGCAACCATTTTACTACTAAAGATGCGAGTAGCAACCATTTTACTACTAAAGATGCGAGTAGCAACCATTTTACTACTAAAGATGCGAGTAGCAACCATTTTAGAAGAGTTTACTTCTGTTATCTCTTGTTATTATCTGTTGGAGATGTCTCTGTTTCAAATTCATTGTAAACTCAACGCAGTTTCTCTAAGTTAGCCTACATTAGCTCAGCAGCTAACTCTGGGTCCCAGCTCCGACTTAAAACCCTTTAATCCCAGATTCAACTTCGGTTCCGGTCCAGTCAAGTGTAAACGCTCACCTGCTGCGGAACGAACCGTTCCAGAACATCTCTGACTATAGAACCGGGTGGGAATTCGCGGCTGTAACACCTGAATCTGAAGCTCGGAGCAACAACAAACACATCCATCATGGCTCCTTTTGATACCGCTCTAAGCGCACTGCGCAGGCGCAGGACTTTGTAGAACGTCTCCTCCGCGCCCCCTGGCGGATAGGATCAGAGGCACTGCACTTGGAGAAAAACGTTTTTATAGAATCCGATGAGACACGAACTAGTGAAAATAAATATAAAACGTGTAGAACTAGGTGCGAGCTTTTGAAACAATGTAAAATCTCCGGTCCATGGTGGTTTTCATCTCCGTGTAAAGATGGGTAGCTACTAGCTCCACCTACAGGTGTGGGGAGGCACTGTGGGCCAACAGGAAGTCAAAGAGAACTCTTCTTCTTCCGGTGTTGGGGGACAACATGGCGGTCTTGTGTAGACTAAGGTTCGGGTTCCGGGCCGCCGTCCGGCTTTCCTCTTGCATCTCCATCCGGACCTCCTTTAGCTCAGACTGTGAGGACGGAACCAGACCTGAGTCCGGCTTCGCAGCAGCCTTTCAGCGGCAGGCGGTGCTCCAGCGGGAGGCAGATAGCTACACAGGCGATCAGAGTGGCTCCATCTCCGGCCAGGAGCCGAACTTCGCTTTGCTTTTCGAGATGGTTCCGGTCAGAGACAGGGTGGTGGTTGGCAATATCTTCCATGTGGTTCGTGACGATCTGTACATCGACTTCGGAGGGAAGTTCCACTGCGTCTGCCGGAGACCTGCGGCCGGAGGAGAGAGGCTGCAGCGGGGCTCCAGAGTACGGCTGAAGGTCCTGGACTCGGAGCTCACCGCCCGGTTCCTGGGAGCCAAGACCGACACCACCCTACTGGAGGCCCAAGCGGTCCTACTAGGTCCGCTGGAAGGACGCGAGACTCAGAAACGGGGGCAGAACCAGAAGCAAGACTAAAACCGGAACCATGGCTAAACAGCCGTTTCCTGAACGGTCTGGTGCAGCCCAGGTTCTGGGCTAGGACGTCTTAGGGGTTCTATATGTACTGCAGAGTGAATCATAAAAAATAATCTGTTTTAAATAAAGTTTGTGTAAAAGTTTTTAACTGTTTCTGTCTCCAGATTCTGAGAGTACTTCACTGGAAAATAATAAAAGCAATTAAAAAAGATGTTAAAATTCAGATATTACATTCATGCTTTCAGTCCTGATTTAATGTTTCTACACAGTTTAACAGTTTCTACATACAGGTTTTAGACCACAATAATTTATTAGTATGGTGTAGGGCCTCCTTTTGCGGCCAATACAGCATCAATTCATCTTGGGAATGACATATACAAGTCCTGCACAGTGGTCAGAGGGATTTTAAGCCATTCTTCTTGCAGGATAGTGGCCAGGTCACTACGTGATACTGGTGGAGGAAAACGTTTCCTGACTCGCTCCTCCAAAACACCCCAAAGTAGCTCAATAATATTTAGATCTGGTGACTGTGCAGGCCATGGGAGATGTTCAACTTCACTTTCATGTTCATCAAACCAATCTTTCACCAGTCTTGCTGTGTGTATTGGTGCATTGTCATCCTGATACACGGCACCGCCTTCAGGATACAATGTTTGAACCATTGGATGCACATGGTCCTCAAGAATGGTTCGGTAGTCCTTGGCAGTGACGTGCCCATCTAGCACAAGTATTGGGCCAAGGGAATGCCATGATATGGCAGCCCAAACCATCACTGATCCACCCCCATGCTTCACTCTGGGCATGCAACAGTCTGGGTGGTACGCTTCTTTGGGGCTTCTCCACACCGTAACTCTCCTGGATGTGGGGAAAACAGTAAAGGTGGACTCATCAGAGAACAATACATGTTTCACATTGTCCACAGCCCAGGATTTGCACTCCTTGCACCATTGAAACCGACGTTTGGCATTGGCATGAGTGACCAAAGGTTTGGCTATAGCAGCCCGGCCGTGTATATTGACCCTGTGGAGCTCCTGACGGACAGTTCTGGTGGAAACAGGAGAGCTGAGGTGCACATTTAATTCTGCCGTGATTTGGGCGGCCGTGGTTTTATGTTTTTTGGATACAATCCGGGTTAGCACCAGAACATCCCTTTCAGACAGCTTCCTCTTGCGTCCACAGTTAATCCTGTTGGATGTGGTTCGTCCTTCTTGGTGGTATGCTGACATTACCCTGGATACCGTGGCTCTTGATACATCACAAAGACTTGCTGTCTTGGTCACAGATGCACCAGCAAGACGTGCACCAACAATTTGTCCTTTTGAACTCTGGTATGTCACCCATAATGTTGTGTGCATTTCAATATTTTGAGCAAAACTGTGCTCTTACCCTGATAATTGAACCTTCACACTCTGCTCTTACTGGTGCAATGTGCAATCAATGAAGACTGGCTACCAGGCTGGTCCAATTTAGCCATGAAACCTCCCACACTAAAATGACAGGTGTTTCAGTTTCATTGTCCAACCCCTGTACGTTTTGGGTTTTAAGGCAGTTTGTTCCAGAGCTGAGAAGCAAAGAAACAAAATGCTTCCTCACCTGGTTTGGTTCTGGGAACACTAAGTACTGATCCCAAGGGGACCAAAAATGTATTAACATCCTTGTGCAAAACTTCAGCACCACACAAAAAGACAAAGGGAGCCGAAGAGGTCAGATCAGCTGCTTCCAACTCTGACCTTTTAGCAGCGGTTGAAAACCTGCATAAAATGATGGTTTGGTGAGGAGATGTCAATTGCTAACATTGTCAATGAGTTGAACAGTACCGACGTGATGGAAAAAGAAATAATCCAACTAAAAGCCATAAAATGGAATCTGCGCCTTAACGGCCTACAAGAAGAAAAAGAAGAAAACAAGACCGAATGTCATCAAGAAGATTAAGCCACGCTGGAGAAGATGGACATGATTGGACTCTGTGAGCTGAGTACAACAGATTATTATACAATTTATTAATCAAATCTTCAGGGATAAACTTCCGCGATCCACTAAACAACATCCTACCTGCAGCTGCAGAGAGCTCAACATCTGATTTGCTAAGGACCTTACCGAAGAAGACCAAAAGCACGACTTGCTGCGTAGCCAAAAGTGGAGCAAGCACGAAAAACTGGGATTAAGATGGTGTTCAAAGGCCCATATCCCTTCATCAATGGTCACTTAATTATGATAAGCATTAGTTCTTCAAGCCCTATGTAATTTAAGGTAAAGTTATTATGTTTGGGACTTTGCTACCTACAGTTATTTTTCTTCAGGTAACACTCATCCACATATTGTTCATATTCTGTTTTTTAATATTCTATTTTAAACTTAAAAAGTGGACTGTCCCTAATTTCTGTTAATGCAAGGGGCTTAAGAGATATAACTAAATGGAAAAGTTTCTTTTTATTCTGCAAAAGGAACAAATGCAAATATAATATATTTACAGGAAACTCAATACATGAAAACAACAATTTTTGGTCTAAACAACTGGGAGCCTATATTTGTCATGTCACCACAAGATCAGCAGGGGTCGCTATTTTATTAAAAAACTTTCAAAGTCAGGTCATTTCTCTGGTCACTGGATGATCCTCACTATCTGTTTAGATAATTTAATGTTTATTTTGTTAAATATATATGGTTATAACAACTTGGCCTTCTAAATATAATTCAAGTCACCCAAATACAATTTTACTAACTTTTGCAATGAACGAAACCTAGTTGATGCATGGCGTCATCTTCCCCCAGACACAATTCAATGGTTCAGCTCATTTTCATGATTGAGCTCAAATAACAAGTCAAGAATTGATCATTGGCTTGCAGCAAATGAATTATTGGCCAACAAAATCAGCTCTGATATTTCTGGTGCACCTCTGACTGACCACAGTCTCATCTCCTTGCGTATAACACCCAAAAACCTTTCCCTGGAGTCAAATAAATATTGGAAATTTAATTTCAGTTTTCTTAAAAATGACACATACTGCCAAAAGATTAAAGAGCTAATCTTTAATATTAAAGAACTGGAAGAATTAATCAGCCAAATCCAACAATGGGAATTCTTAAAATATAAAATTAGCCAATTATCCATTTCATTACACCAGAGCAGATCCAGCCATGGACCCAGAGAACCAAGACCCCAGGACACATCACCCCCCAACCAGATGCCCAACAAAACCCAGGGGCCCAGGCCCCGGCAAATAGTCACCGGGAGTGAGCCAGCACATACCAAAGCACCCAGCCCAGACACCGTGAACCACAAGTACACCAGTGGGTAGAGCCAACAGCCACTGGCAGGTAGAGTGGTGGGGAGGAAATAGGCCCCACATTTGATTGGGGGCCTAAACTGATCCAGGAGAGGGAGCAGCCCAAGATTCAACCTGACACAAAAACAGGCACATATAGTCACCATAACACATTCCCACCATCATACCTACACATAAAAACACTCACATCCACGCACCCAACTTAAAGACACACAACAATGGATGTCATACACTCAGTCACACTCCCTATACATACTCTGTATTGCCAGGTCTAGATGCCAATACCCCATAGGGGTAACCAGGCCCCAGACCCAGGAGATGGTCCCCTTCCCTCCAGGGGTGAAGACAGGCAGGCCACCCCAGCACCAGCCCAGACTAGTGCCAGCAGTGCCCAAACATGAGTGACCCCGGGCTGGACCCTCCACCCTAGTCCCCAACGACCCCCATACCCATCTGGAGAGGGGGCCATGTATAAAAGAGGGGTCTACCTGGTCCAAACGATCCCGCCAACCAGAGCTGCCACAAGATGAAACGGTCCCAACCCAAAAACGAATTCTGATCTTAACCCCATGAGCCCCCGCCCCCCATGAAACCCAACATGAATTTCCCCACATGGCCAGCCCCAACCAGGACAGATATCGAACACATGCCCCCGAACCCAATCGCCATGAATTCCCTCCTCTCAGGGGCTTACCCTCACAGATGAGCTCCATCCCCGAAAAGCTGATGAAGATACATCCACATAGTGTAAGCCCCACACACACAATCCTGCTCCAAGCACCCCCCCGCCACCGTGATGGCAAGGCAAGGGCCCCACGCAACGCCACCCCCGCCTCCACCCACAGGCGCAACAAGGCAGACACCACTGAGCACCGTATCCCCAACAGAACCCCTGACCCCACAACAAAATGGGACAAACTCACCTGGCAAGAGGTCCCCGGCCAGCAGCAAGCCGGCAGCCCCCACCACGCCCCTCACAACCAAACAAAAATACACCACATCACCGTCACTGCAACGATAGCCCAGGGAGAAACATTAACCAACTCAGCTCCCACATCGCCGCTCAGCCGATTCAAATGCCGGTGACCCCACATCCAAATAAGGAGAAAACCCTCTCACCTTGCAACCCCTCCATGCCCCACCCCCGGACAGGACAGACAGCAGAGCAGCTCACTGCCCAACCATCCAGCCAATGCCAGCAGCCCCAGCCGGCCAGTCCACGAGAGAGAAACATTCGCCAGCCAGGTAACCTGCCCGGCCAGGTTGTGCTCCGGGCCCCGGCGCACTCCCCAGCCGACGGACCGGGCACCGAAGCTAGGGACTGAGATCCCAAGAAAGAATCCCGAAAGAGCCAAAAGCACCAGTACCAATCAACCCCCACAACCCAAACCTCAACCCCAGCTCAGACCCCGACCAGAAGGCCCACTCCCTCTCTCGGCCTCCGACCCCAGACAGCGAACGAGGGTGTGGAAAAACCCCAGGCCTGCCTCCGCCCGCTCAAATGTGGTGTTTATGCGTGTTGTTGTAGACTGCATTTAAAAAGAAACACAGGTGGGGAAGAGCATCTGCCCTCAATGTCATCCCTCCATCCAAAACCCCGAATGTCTACACGTAACTTAACCCTTAGAAGTTGGCGCAGGCACCAGAGGTGAGGTCAATAAAATACACTCCCTCTTGATGCTATTGATCGAGCTCAACCCCAAGGCCATACATGTGGATGTCATGAAAATGTTATAAGTGAGAGTCTCTAGGTTGTACAATAAAATTGGGGCCCGGACTGCCATGGGACCGCCGAGATGTAAAAGCCTCGTGGCACTCCAATGACACACCCGCACCCCCACATGAGTGGTAGTGTGATGGAGTTGGTGGAGGGATGTGTGCGGGGATGGGGAGGGAAGGACTGGGAGGCAAAATGCTCCTCCAGGGCAGTTCCAACAAAGGAGGTAGGCATAGGCACATCCACCAGGCCCAAGGCTAGGGACAGGCACCGGGCCCTGAGAACTGACCAAAAACCAGGACCAAAACCCCCGCAGCAGAAATTCGGATTATAAACTACTGACTGATATATTTACTATGCGTCTTCAAACCGGAATATCAGATATTATACCCCATATTTATTATAATAAATTCTCATTTGTTGAAACGGATATAGAAACAACAGATCATGTTTTCTATGAACGCAATAAAATCTAAATATTCTGGAATAATTTAGAAAAATGGACCAAACGGAAATTAGTATTCCCAGAACACATTTCTAGTGATATAACAACATTTGGGATATTATTACAAAATAAAAAGGATGAACTCTGTTGTAACCTAATCTTTTGTTGGGCAAAAGTTTTTATCCATAAACAAAGAATATCCCCTATCTTTAATGTCTTTCTAAATGACTTCCAGTTCACCACAGGTCACATGACAGAGTGGAGATACATCACACACAGCGAGCTGATCTGGTTCACTTTATTAAAACAAAGAACCTAGAGTTGGTTCTCACAGGCAATGAGAACATGAATACAGAGAAGTTACAGCGCCATCTATCGGTGCAGAGTGGTACAGCAGGAAGGAGGTTACAATTCATGTGCTGTAGATGGTTGTACAGCAGAGTAGTAGGAGCTGAATGAAGATGTTCCTGCAGCCAGTCTCTGACAGCTGATAGATGAAGATGTAATGAAGATCAGGAGGTCTGCAGGCTGCAGTTTGTCTAAACTCTGTTTAAGAGTCAAAAACATCCAATTACTACAGATTCATCACATTTATTTTTCAAATGGAGCCACTTTAAAATAAACCATCTGAAGCTTATGTCATTTATGAGTTCATTTCTTAATTTACTGACAGAAACTCTGACTGCAGCTGAAAGCCAGAACCAGAACTTTCTGAGGTGGACCCACCTGCTCTCTGTATGGATGAGTCATCTCACCTGACCTGCTGAGTCTTCTGAGGTTAGGTCAAGCTGTTTGGATTCATGCATTTTATGAAGTTTATGAATATTAACAGATAAATATTAGTAAATATGATTAAATGTCAATAAATATGTTCAAATCAAACTGAGGCTCCACTCTGGCACATTACTATTGTACTACTTTCCATTTCAATATCATATTAATATTGGAGTATTGTGGTAGTATTGCAGCACAGTGGAGCAGCAGCATCTTCTCAGTCTGGTTGTTTTCCTCTCATCCGTCCTCTTGGGGGCGCTCTGAGTTTCAGCCACACATGGTCACAAAGAGCCACTAGGGAGACAGAACAAAAAGACCAACAGTGAATTCAAGGCACCACCTGCTGGCTACATTTCCTGTTCTGGTGATCTTTATGTTTAGGATCAACCGGAACGTTGGTTCTGTCTCAGAACGGTTCAGGTGAAGGTAGCGTTCCTTCATACATGTGGATTTCTCTTTTTGTTTACAGATCAAAATGATAGGAATGGTTTGGAATCAACAGTCAGAATATAGGAAATCATGATATTGTCTAATTGGACCAAATGAGCAGAACCAGAACCAAACTGTAAAGGAAAGCGACAATATACAGAGTTTGGTACCTCGATGAGATTAATCTCCACAGTTCCAGTCCCATCTCTGTCCAGGCCCTGGAAGGTCTCTGACAAACAGAATGCAGGTCAGTTTAGGACCACATGAACAGAACCTGTTTATTGACCAGGGTTGGGTGTTCTGGACTTACTGAACATTGTCTCCAGTTTGACCAGGCAACAGGTAAAGTTGTCGAAGTCGATGATCTCGTTGTCAGCGTATCGAGCGATCAGCATCTGATACAGCTTGTTGGTCAGTTTGAATCCTGCAGACAGAGCAGATCCTAGGTCGGATCCGTCAAACCAAGCCGGATCCTACTCAGACCTTTTCAGTGAAAATAAAACTCACCGCCATTTTCAAACGCCAGGCGCATCTCGTAGGAGTTCATGCAGCCGGACTTATCCAGATCAAACTCTCTGAAAATTCCCTGAAACACAATATTATCTCCTGAAAATGTAAACTGGGACCAGCAGGTCTATCAACAGGCCCCTCTGGAGATCAGCTTTGGTTCTGACCCCTATCAGATGCAGTTTGGGTCAGAACCAGCCTGACTTTGACTCACCAACCACTTCCTAATCTTGTTCCAGAGGATCTGAAACTCCAGCAGACCAAGCCGTGCGCTGCCGTCTTTCTGAGGTCCAATTAAGGTCTACCTGACTTAAAGCAAAAGCATAAAGCTGATCTAACAACAGAAAATAGAGTTCTTTGTTGAACCCAGACCCAGTTACCATGTGTTCTTTTTTTATTAATGTGTTCTGTTGCAGCGTTTCAGGTACAGCATATGGAGCAGATGCTTCCCTACCTGTGCCAGGGTAGTCCTCTCCACTGTCTCTACATGCTCATCCAGGAGGAGTGAATGCTGCAAGTCACTGACTGGATGCAATCTGCTGGGTTTCCTTAGATAGAAAAACTTTTTATCCAATTTGAATAAATAACTGAATCTGACTGTTTGACAGTTAGGATTAACTGGAATGTATGAACCTGACTTGAAATCTGGATGATTGGATTGAATTGACTTGTGAAGAGCCTTGAGACGACATGTGTTGTGAATTGGTGCTATAGAAATAAAACTGAATTGAATTGTTCTACAAAAAGGGTATCTCAAGACAGTGTCCTGATTGCCTGAATAACTTTATTAGTTCCAGATTCAGCAGAGAAGTAGGTCGCCAGCAAGGCACAGAAGCACAGCCGCCGCAGCCCTTAACAAGCCCAACTCTCCCCCAGGAGCCATAGGCCACCAGATGGGGGCCCAGCCATGCCCACAAGGCACATTGTCCCACAACCCAGGGCCCTACAGCTGTGTGGTGATGCATATGTGAGGGAGAAGGGGGTGGGTGCTAAGGCACAAGCATGAATACCATCTTGGGAGCCAGCTCCCCAACTGGCCCTCTCTTTTCCTGCCAGCGCCCATCCCCACCCATCCCATGTGTTCTGACCCTGGCCAAACTCAGGTCTGCCCCAGCCAGGACCTCGTTCAGAATTGACCCTATCATTCTGAGAAAGGATACATCCATGAGGCTGACCATGGACCTGCAAGACTCCATGCTAAATCCATCAGTCTGCAGGTCTCTGTCTGAAAACACAACCACAAAACAAGAAGCATCTTAGTTGAACCTAAGAACAAAATGCATGAATATCAGACGCTGAAGGAGACTGGGATGGATGAATGGGCAGATAATGTGGGAACTGGTATCAGATGACCTCCAGACTTGTCTCCTCTATGTGACTCCTCATTCTGAGCTGAGATTCTTTGTGGTCAGATGGACCTTTGACTGGATGTTCTGGATCAATGGCGTGTCCACTGTTATCTTGGCCCCGACTGTGATTGGCTGCAGAAACATGGGTGACCTGCTTTACTGGTGCAGATTTTTATGTGACTCACGTTTGGAGACAACCCTGTTGAGGATGGTTCTGAGCTCCCCCACAGAGATCTCCATGTCCTGAGGATGGAAAGCATATACAGATAATGAAGAGGTTTCTGAGCACATTCAGAGCAGCAGGTTCAGTTTCAAACATCCAGCTGCAGAACACAGAGTTTAAAGTCAGACTGAGCAGAACATAAAAGGTGCCTCTGAAACTGAACTTACGTCTCCGGACAGCTGAGCAAACATGGACCTAAAGGAGTCGTCAATGTCGCTCTCAGAGATTTCGTCCTGTGAACAACAACACCAATGGGTACATCATCCCAACATCTTCAAAAAACAGGCACCTTATCTCTCACCTCTTCATCGAGGTTTACCACCATCACATCATCCATGTCCCTGCAGAGATTTACATAAGCATTACTCAAAGAAGACTGAAAAACAGAACCAGACCTTCTCCAGGTTTCTAACAGACTCACTCTGTCTCAGACTGTTTCTCAGTAAAAACCCTCAGGATGAAGTCTGCCTCCTTCAAGGGTTCAAACGTAGATGGGACGATCAGGTACTCTCCGGGCGGGAGACGGAACCTGGAGCTCACTTCTCGCAGGTTGATGAAGGTCTCAGAGCGAGCGCACGAGGACTGACGCAGGAAGAAATCCTTCTTCATGTGAACACCTGGAGAACCTTGGAACTGCCGTATTACCGGTAGAGGCATCAATGATAACATCAAGAACACGTGAGAAATAAATGATATGGGTTGAAGAACTGACCTCCTTAGGAATCTGTGAATGAGACAGAAAGAAAAAGTCTTGAACATTCAGTGAATCAACAGAACTGTCAGTAATGACAAAGCGGGAATTTACTGCTGAGTCATCCAACCTCACCGTGGTCCTACAGGACTGACATGAGGTTCTGATGTTCAGTTCTACTCGTCTGCCTGTATTATGCTTTGATTACAAACTCATGCGATCCAGCTAAAGGCTGAATGAGACCCAATGGTACCAGGTAATGGCTTCCTACAATTCTTTCTGTTCTCCTTTCTGTCACCTTGAAAAGGTCTCCCTGGACTGTGGGCATATCTTTTTACCCCCCTTGTTTCTAGGTGGTCTGATGATGGCCTCAAACCTGTAGGGTGTAATCTTTTGTTGCCCCCATTAAACCTGAAGACTGTTCCCTTGAGAGTTCTCCTGCTTCCTGATACAGTTCATCTTTTGAAGCAGCTGCAGTCAAGAGTTTTCAAGGCTTTTTGGACTTCGGCTGCTGAGAGGGAGGCTGGGTCGGGGGTTGCTCCACTGTCTACTTGTGTAAAGTAAAGTAAAGTAAAGTAAAGGTAGTGTTTCTGGGAAGGGGGTTGTGTTCGTGCAGTTTTCAGGGATAATTGTGGTTTTTATGAAAGTGGAAGAATTGTCACAACATTGTACCAGGTCTAACCTCATAGATAGCAAAGCCGATGGTGTGCATGTCCTGGCCATGGCGGCGGTACCGACGGCGATCCTTCTGCATCAGTGCCACCAGGAAGCTGCAGGCAGCCTCGTCATCCTCGGGGTCATCATCCTCCTCTAGCAGAGAGATCTTATACTGAGGGTTGATCCAGAATGTGTCTGCAGAGAGCCATCATGGGAAATGTAGTCATAACAAAGATAGGTCATGATGGTGGTGCTGAAGGCTCATATCTGGACCCTGATTGTAAAATCAGAATAAACCCCCTCTGTCCTCACTCGGGTGGTTCCTGCAGCCTCCGGCTGTGCTTCCTTTCCTCCAGCTGCCCTCATACATCTTGGTGTTCCAGAAGCTGGTGGCGTCCTGACTCAGTGCATCTGGAGTCAGGTTGCAGATCTCCAGACGTGAGAACTGACGCAGAAACTCCTGGAAAGACATCCTGCCAAAGAGGAATCACTTGTTATTGCAGTCTGGAGTTAAAGGACTCAGGGCTATCTCCCAGTAGCAACCTACCAGAACTCCCCATCCTCCATCTTACACAGCATCTCATCCTTCTCTGCAGAATCAATGTAGTTCCATTCTGAGGAGCTGAAACAGCAAGATTCCCATCAGTGTTCCAACTTGTATCTCAATCTATTTCCTTTCAATGTGGTGCACTGACCTGTCGCTCCAGGCTCCGGTCCACTCTACCTGACCCCAGGGGTTCCTGATCCGGATCAGACGCTCCTGCCGCCCACGGATCTCCACCTGCAAGATAAACCCAGAAGACAACACTAACATGACATCAGTGAGCTCCTACGTAAAATCATCATCAAGTTGAGTTCTGGTGATGTTGTCGAGCTGAGGGATCTGAGGGTCGATTGTGATCAACCTGTAAATCTCCATGTCAACCAAAGTAGTCACAGAGCGTTTAAGGCTATTAATATATTATTTAAATCTAGGTCATTTAAGTTTTTCCATTCAGCCAATCTGCTTCCTTTATGTGTCACTCTACTGTTGCCACGTCTGATTGGCTCATGATGTTTAAATGGCTCATGTTAAAAGCAAAGCTGCAGAGACTGAGAGTTGCTGACGTAAGATGGGATATAAAACACTTTCATTCAGAATAAGAGCCGAGTTTTTAACTCACAAACCAGGCTGCCTGCTTTGCATCCAAGTAGCTGCGCTGGCGAAAAAAGGCAACCTGGAATTACATCATGCGACCCGAAATTTTAAAAGCAATCTGCGCTCTGCCAAAGTTGCAGAGTTAAAGTTGGCATTAAAGAAGCAGAAGCAGCTGTTTACCAGGTCCCCAGAAAAACTAAAAACTTCAACAGCAGCATCATTTGATCATGAGTCACCTTTTTGCCAAGCACAAAAAACATTTCCAGATAGTGACTTGATTAAGGAGCACTATCTGTAGAACTGTGGACACCTTATTAAAAAATTATAAAAGCAAAGATGACACTTAAAAAATGCAATCTGGAGTTTACCGCTGGGCCTGGCCACTGTGGCCAGGAGGATCAAGTAGTCATGAGAGGACATATTTCAACAAGTGCTTATTTTTGTGTCAATGCTTTTTTCTGCAATGTGACGAGTCCGTGGACAGCTGGTGGTGTTTATACAAATGGTCTTTGAAAAGGAGGTTTTTCAGAGGAAGAGGACGAGAACTGAGGACATCACGGTCCACTATTAAAGCTTTATGCTGCAAAGACCCGGAGTTTCCAGATTTCCACAGTTATCACTGTGTGATACAGCAGCAGCCACTCTAGCAAATGTAAAGGTTTTTCTCACATGATGACGCTTGTTGTAGAAATGGTTACCGCCTTAAAGACAAAAGGACTGCATCCATTCAGGTCTGCTGATTAAATCGCGATTAAGTGCTGCAGCATTTTTGTTGAACTCCTCCCACAGATTCCGTCATTCTTGAAGGCAAGAAATGAGGATCATGAAGAACTGTTAGATAAAGCATTGCTTCTTGGTTTGTAGGGATAGGAACTCCAGCTCCTTTACGAGAACCGGTTCTTTAGATCCAAACGGCTCTTAAGATTTTTATTGCCTGAATTAATTTATGGCCCACAATAAAGTAAATATATGCGCTTCTTGAATTTTTAATTCAAAATGCAACAAGACAAAGACGCCCAGAGACATAAAGTCTCATTTTTTGTGTGAACTCAGTGCTTCATAAGCCGTGCAACCTCCAGTTCACAGTTATGTTAACATTGACCAACAACCTAAGCAGCAACATTGAACAGAGCCCATTAATTGTAACAGCAGCCTTGCTTGTGGTGTTTCAGAGCTGCCAAATAATTAGCCAAACTGTTTTACTGCCGACGCTCCAGCCCTCTGATAGTGCACACAGAAATGAAGACACGCATATTGACCAATCACGTCTGGTCTGAAGAGAAAACGTGACAGAAAGAGAAGTGGGAAAAAACATGTCTCCCAGTTGGCTCCTGTCGTTCACTTCAAGGATGAAACTGATGGAGTTCCTTCTTTCCTAGAACTGCACGTGATGCATCGCTGCTGGTTTTGATATATTCTACCTTCTTGGTAGATTTTTAGTTTATTATTCATGTTTTAGTTCATACAATGCTGTGGCATAGCAAGCGTATATTGGTCTGAATTAAAGTTGTTAAGCCTCCCTGGTAAGGTCTATTCCGGGGTTCTGGAGTGGAGGGTGCGTCGGATAATTGAACCTCGGATTCAGGAGGAGCAGTGTGGTTTTCGTCCTGGCAGTGGAACACTGGACCAGCTCTACACTCTCACCAGGGTCCTGGAGGGTTCATGGGAGTTCGCCCAACCAGTCTACATGCGCTTTGTGGACTTGGAGAAGGCGTTCGACCGTGTCCCTCAGTGAATACTGTCGGGGATACTCTGGAGTATGGGGTACCAGGCCCTTTGATATGGGCTGTTACGTCCCTGTACAACCGGTGTCAGAGCTTGGTCCGCATTGCTGGCAGTAAGTCGGACTCGTTTCCGGTGAGGATAGGACTTTGCCAAGGTTGCCCTTTGTCACCGATTCTGTTCATAACTTTTATGAACAGAATTTCTAGGCACAGCCAAGGTGTTGAGGGGATCCATTTTGGTGGCCTTAGGATTGCATCTCTGCTTTTTGCAGATGACGTGGTCTTATTGGCTTCATCAGCTCGTGATCTACAGCTCTCAATGGAGCAGTTTACAGCCGAGTTTGAAGCGGCCAGGATGAGAATCAGTGCCTCCAAGTCCGAGGCCATGGTCTTGAGCCGGAAAAGGGTAGAGTGCCTTCTCCGTGATGGGGGGGAGGACCTGCCTCAAGTGGAGGAGTTTAAGTATCTTGGGGTCTTGTTCACAGGAAAAATGGAGCGGGAGATCGACAGACGGATCGGTGCAGCGTCAGCAGTGATGCGGGTACTGCACCAGTCTGTCGTGGTGAAGAGAGAGCTGAGTCAAAAAGCGAAGCTCTCGATTTACGTTCCTACCCTCATCTATGGTCATGAACTTTGGGTCATGACCAAAAGAACAAGATCACGACTAAAAGCGGCCGAAATGAGTTTCATCCGTAGGGTGGCTGGGCACTCCCTTAGAGAGAGGGTGAAAAACTTGGTCATCTGGGAGGGACTCAGTAGAGCCGCTGCTCCTCCACATCGAGAGGAGCCAGTTGAGGTGGCTTGGGCATCTGGTTAGGATGCCTCCTGGACGCCTTCCTCAGGAGGTGTTCCAGGCACATCCCACCGGGAGGAGGCCCAGGGGACGGCCCAGGACACGCTGGAGGGACTATGTTTCTCAGCTGGAGTGGGAACGCCTTGGGCTCCCCGAGACGAACTGGCCCAAGTGTCTGGGGAGAGGGACGTCTGGGCGTCTCTGCTGAGTCTGCTGCCCCGGTGACCCGACCCCGGATAAGTGGAAGACAATAGATGGATGGATGACTGGATAAAGTTGTTAAAACCGAGTCAATGTTTTTCAGCATTTAAGCATTTCTAAAATGGTTTTTCTTAGGTAGATCCTGGTCTTTATTTAAATGTGTAAAGTGATCTCTGCTTAGAAAAGGTTGGTGACCACTGCTTTAGACTCTAACACTGGGTTGTCCAAACTGACAGTGAGAGGTTAGGCGTGGGCTTACCTGCCTGAGGCCGGTCACTGAGTAGGCGTGGCCTTTCACCAGCTTCTTAAAGGTGATGGCCTCCATGTCAAAGGCAGTGGTGATCTAAGGACAGAGCACACTTGGTTATTCTAAAATCCAACCAACTGTCCTTTAACTCACACAGACTGAGTTTTAGCTTAGTGAACTTATTGTTCCTTTAAAAGTACACGGAGCCCTAACAGACTCTTATTTATCAACCATGACCTGTGGACTCTGCAGTCCCTACATTTCTTTAGGCTGAGGCTGGGAACAAGTTTCTGTTGAACTCAGCACACGGGGAAGTCACTTACATCTATAGAGCATCCCAACAATGATCCTCTCTCCAGAGCTTTGCCGATAATCCGGTAGAGATCTCTGGGAGCTTTCTTCAGCTCATACATCTCCGCCACGCCACCCGTGAAATCCTCAAAACCTTCAGTGGTGCTGCCGCCAGATAAAGCTTCATATGATCCATTCAACCTTGGAAACACAAACAAAGATGGATGGATGTATGGATGTATGGATGGATCGATGTATTTATGGATGGATGGATGGATGAATGGATGGATGGATGGATGTAAGGATGGATGGATGTATGGATGGATGGATGAATGGATGGATGGATGGATGTAAGGATGGATGGATGTATGGATCGATGTATTTATGGATGGATGGATGGATGAATGGATGGATGGATGGATGTAAGGATGGATGGATGTATGGATGGATGGATGAATGGATGGATGGATGGATGAAAGGATGGATGGATGTATGGATCGATGTATTTATGGATGGATGGATGGATGAATGGATGGATGGATGGATGTAAGGATGGATGGATGTATGGATGGATGGATGAATGGATGGATGGATGGATGTAAGGATGGATGGATGTATGGATCGATGTATTTATGGATGGATGGATGGATGGATGTATGGATGTATGGATGGATGGATGGATGGATGTATGGATCGATGTATTTATGGATGGATGGATGGATGTATGGATGGATGTATGGATGGATGGATGATGGATGTATGGATGGATGGAGTGATGGATGGATGGATGGATGGATGTATGGATGGATGT